>NW_020173138.1:60801-75562 GCF_003031525.2 Neophocaena asiaeorientalis asiaeorientalis | reverse complement strand
AGACAGCTCGGTATCAGCGAGCTTATGCCAGATGGAGAATGGTTTAGAGGACACCCTGCTGCAGGTCTTGGTCTCTTGTTCTGCATGTATCTCACTATTATAATAAAGAGTCAACATCAGGCCCAGGGAAAGCAGCTGCTCTGACTTGGGGAAAATCCTGGTTATAACCCGCACCTCCTGCGCTGAGGTCATACGGGTGGACGTCAGGTCCCAGGCTCTCACAGGCATCTCCCCTCCCCCAACCATCTCCTCGCATTTCCTGAGAAACCCTGCTCAGGACATCCACCAATTCCTCCAGTTGGTGGGGCCGGTGCTGAGCCATCAATGTTTCCAGCTGAGAAAGGGTTTAGTCTGTGCTGTGGAACATAGAAAACTCTCTCCTCCACCTTTGTCCCATCCGAGTCTCACCTTCCCCTCGGCCACACCCGCACCCGGAGGGACTCTGAATTTTTTTTCAGCAGATGAGATTAACCCACACATGGCAGGCGCTGAGGCTCCTCCAGCCATCACGATGCACCCGAACCTCCAGGACGAGTCCACAGACTATGTGAGCAGATGCGGTCCCCCCTGAAGACTTCCCCCGGGCTGGGCCTGTACCTCCTTCCTCCCCAAAACAGAACCAGAACCAGGAGACTGGCCATGCCTGTGAGTGGGGAAGGGTAGGAGGGGACAAGAGGGTCCAGTACACTCTGATCCCAGTGAGGGGAATCAGCGGGGGAAGAGGGACAGCGGGGCGGCTTGGCCTGCTCGGTGGCCGGAATGTAAGGCTGCTTTCAAGTTGTGGCTGCACCTGCCAAATATGTTGATGGTGACAAAGTGCTCCTGCGTGTGTACGCGCCGGAGCCACTCACACAGCTCTCTCAGCACCAGCAGTTACAATAAACACCCGCACTGATTGGCAACAGGGGAAGGGCTAACTGTGATCCAGGAAACTCCCCCTAACCTCCGGGGCACATTCTGACAGGGTCTCTGAAGATGCTAAAAAGGCCTGCTTTGGCTAAGAAGACACTGGAGGATTTGAATACTGGCCTCTAAGGTACATTTTTGGTAATGTAGAAAACTGTATTATTTCAAAATTTAAAGCCTACGTTATGATTTTAGAACCAGATTACTTAGATGACTACTAAATTGTATAGTGCAGGTATAGGTGAAAATAAAAGCTAAGTTGTTATAAACGGTTTTAACGTCAATTTGTATTTTCCTATATTTTATATTATAGTATAAAACTGGTGTCTCTCTCTCTCTCTCTCTCTCGTTCTCCCTCTCCCTCTCCAGTTTTAAGATGTGTGTCACCGTGTGTTAGGTGCCATTTCTCCTGCACCATGTACACTTCATTGTGTAGGAGAAGTGACAACATTTGTTCACAAGAGTGTAAATGAGGAGGTGAGGTGCGCACGGACAGGGGCACTGCGATGTGTTGAAAGAAGGAAGGGACTTGGCCAGGGTGGATTTGCCCTGGCCTCTGGGCTCCTGCTTTGCCCACACACTTGGGGTGCCCTGGTTCACTCTTGACCCAGTAACAGGGGTCAAAAGGAGCAGTGCAGGCAGCCCCAGCCAACACCTTCCATATACTTCTCTCCATTTACATCATGGGCATGGCGTTCCCTCAAAGATCTTCAAAGTTCTGGGCTCTTCTGATTTATTTCGTCTTCATGAGTCTTCTTGCCAGTGATGTCACTAATTAATTAGCCTATACATTACCAATTTTAACATATATTATTGGAATATAAATATTATAGTATTGCTATACTTTATATTATTTATATATTATGTTTATATAGTTGTAGTAAAGTAAATTAATAAATATAAATGAGTTAACATAATAATATGAATATATATTACATCTGAGAGTCAAGCCTTTGCCTACTGCGTGCTCAGCTTTACCCACTGAGCCACATTGTTTGCCTGAAAAAATGAAGACTTGAGGGCAAAGTGAAATGTGTGGGGGAGGCGGGCAGATAAGACCCAACCTGCAATCACAGTGAAGCCTCCACAACCGAATCCCTCAAGTGAAGCACGAAGTGAGTTCTCAACACCAGCATGAACCGCACAGTCTTAGTGAGGGGAGTGCATGCCAAACTGCTGTCCCACCTCGCGCGCCCCGTCTGGAGTGGGGGGGGAGGAAGCTTCTGCCACGTATTTCTTCTCTTTCCCTGCTCTCTGTTTCCTCCCCGCCAGATGGTCGGATGGGCAGGACAGCTAAGGGCACTTCCCCAAGACTTTCCCCGAGTGTGGGTGCTGGCACTGACGGGAGGTTGTTAATCGTTTCTCACCTAAGTACAGGCAGTGAGTTGGTTTAAGTCATAGCCTGCAAAAAAATCAATTAGCAGGACTAATATTTCTTCTCTTTCTCTGCTCTCTGTTTCCTCCCCGCCAGATGGTCGGATGGGCAGGACAGCTAAGGGCACTTCTGACTTTCCCCGAGTGTGGGCGCTGGCACTGACGGGAGGTTGTTAATCATTTCTCACTTGAGTACAGGCAGTGAGTTGGTTTAAGTCATAGCCTGCAAAAAAATCAATTAGCAGGACTAAATAAGTACATAATTTGGTGCGCATATTCCCATACACTCAATCTTCTATATGTTTACAATGAGAGGTTTCTAATTTTTACTCAGATTTTCAAACATTGGTGATTGGGAAATTTAGTAGTTGCCATTTGGTTTCAAGATGGCAGACTGAACAGGGACTAAATGTAAACAAACATGCAAAATAACATAATTTGGTCAAAGCTGTCCAAGTGCTTTATAAATATTAGTGTATAATCTTCCAGACCAATGAGAAACGCCAGAAGAAATTCAAATAGGGACCACATTTTGTTAAGCGAAGTGGTGATGGTAAGAGGTGAGGTGAGGAAGCTGGCCCAGCGTGAGTGGTCGGACCAGGCAATACAGATGTTATGGAGGCGGCGGTGGTGGCAGCTCTGCCACATCCACCCCGGGCTGGTATTTCAGCGCCCAGATGGGAAACTGATGTAGGTAAACTCAGGGTAGGGTGATCAGCTGATCACTGGCCACTTCTTTAGAATCACACATGAGCAGAACCCTGAGAGCTGGAAGGTGTAGAGCCTGTGTCACTCAGATTGGAGGTCCGGGTGGATAGTGGTGGCTGAACTCACTGGAGGAGTTGTTGGTGGCTGGAGGAGCCCCAGCGTCTGCCGCATTTGGGTTCTCACCTGCTGGTCCTCCACTGCACTCAGGCTGGCCAAGAGCAGTGCGGGTCCTGGAACAACTGTGAGGGTCACACATGCTTCAGAGACCCCACATCCCAACCCAGGGGTCTGGGCAAGGCTTCGCCAGGGCTGCATCACAGCTCAACTTTGCCATCTGCCTTATCCTGCTTCCTCCCTGCCTGCCACAAAGGCTGACACTTAATACACAGTCCTGCTTCTCCAGATCCATACCAACCTCTGCCTTCAAAGAAACTAACTTGTGATAGGTGGGAGTGGGAGAGACAATGTGAGCGGGATTTGGGATGCAACAAGGATGCCCTCATGGACCAGGAGGAGAACCCATAGTGCCCAGCCTGGGTGGCAGTCCAGGTGCTGGAAGGTCACAGTGATGGAACAGCTCCAGCTACTGTTCTCAATGATACCCCGAGCACAGGGCCCCCGCAAGTCTCAAGGTTTTCACGATGAAAATTAACTCATATATATGAGTGAGTTGCACTAAGACTTTTCAGTGAGGGAGCCAGAGGATTGATAGAAAGACCACACTGGTGTTTACTGATACAGAGTCAGACACTTTCTAAACAGGCTCTTGAAATAAGAGGAGATGACCTCCGTGAAGCTACATCAGTTCTGCCACGTTTCAAGGATCAGGGGTCAGTAAAACATGATGAAAATATAATTTCTATGCTCAGTTACTGAACTCTTGAAAATATAACTTCTGAGTTTTCTCCATGCTACAGAGGAGGTGTTTTCAAAAGATGTCTCCTCAGCATTCCCCCCAAAGTTCAACGCAGCAGTATTTACAATAGCCAGGTCATGGAAACAAACTAAATGCCCATCGAGAGACGAATGGATAAAGAAGGTGTGGTACATATATACAATGGAATATTACTCAGCCATAAAAAGGAAGGAAACTGGGTCATTTGTAGAGATACGGATGGATCTAGAAACTGTCATACGGACTCAAGTAAGTCAGAAAGAGAAAAACAAATATTGTATATTAATGCATATATGTGGAATCTAGAAAAATGGTACAGATGAACCGGTTTGCAAGGCAGAAATAGAGACACAGATGTAAGAACAAATGTATGGACACCAAGGGGGGAAAGCGGAGCTGGGGAGAAGGTGGGAGATTGGGATTGACATACATATACACTAATACGTATAAAATACATAACTAAGAAGAACCTGCTGTATATTAAAAAAAAAGTGTCTCCTCAGATATGGGCTTCATGTGAACAGGTGCAAAGCAGAGATTGTTCCTGTGCCAACAAATTCTGGAGAGCACAGGGAGAGGGGCCAAAATCAGAGACGTAATAAAACAGTTCTATAAAGTAAGAGTAAAAGAAATCAACTCCAGGTAGCAGTGTTCCACCCTCTCAGCTTATGTGTTTGTATTCAAGAAAAAAAAAATCTGCTTCTACAATAGTTATTGAAAATCAAACTTTGGGTTTTACCAGGCTGAAAAAGAATTTTTGGAACCGGATTTTGTTTTCTAAAATGTTATTTTGCTTTCATGTTTGCCTGGAACAACTTCACCAGTGGCTATGTCTGGGAGGGTATGAATTTACCAGCACGTTCTGGAGTGAGGATCCTCTTCCCTCTCAGAGCACTTGAACTAGCCATTGTGATGTGTGAACCCAGAGGGGCCAAAACAAGCCTCAGGGAAACGTTTTGTTTAAAATAACAGCAACAGCAAGCCTTCCTAGAAATACTGTTCTGTGTAGTAGAATTTCCCCCAGGCCACGGAGGCTGAGCCACATGGGCCGCATCTCAAAGTATGATGCCTCCAGGGCTGCGGTATTGGAGCTGCCTTCAGGCCTGGGCCCAACCTCTCAGGAACCCGGTGACCAAAGCCAATGTATTGTAAACCTGCAATGAAAACGCACAAGCCCCCGAATGTGCACAACGTAACGTTTTCAATGCCAACCTCAGTTTCCTGTGAATTATTTGTGAACAGATTTAAAAGCTGTGTGGGGGATGGCAGCAAAGGAAAAAGAGGATACTGGCCATAAAATTAGTTCTAAAAGATGTGTAATCAAACTAAATAAAAAATCTCTCCAATCTTTAGGAAAGCATTTCCTAATTTACAGGCATTGTCCTAAAGTTAGAAAATCCCTTACGGTTTGGGGATTGTTTGGGAAGATGAAGCAACAAGGGTCTGAAGCTTTAAGAGCCAGTTCAGGGCCCATCTCAGCTGAGGTCGCCCTGCCCGTGAGCGTCTGGAACAGGACTGAGCGGGCAAGGGGTCAGTTTCAGAGGCACGTTTACTGGCTGACTTGGTTCTCTCCCCTCATCCCTGCTGAGCCACAGCCCCTGTCACCCCTTCGTGGTGTCAGTTAGAAGATGCCTCTTTCTTGGGGGAGGGGAGGCTCCTTATTGTCGGACACAGAGCAGCAGCCATTGGTCCTACGTCTGCAAAAGCCCCATGTTAGGAACTCATTTGTAATACTGTGTTTTATCATTAATGTGCTGGATATTTTTATTTAATTCATCTGAAAACTGGTTATCACGACAAAAATTTTATTTTTGGCTGCACTGCATGGCTTTTGGGATCCCAACCAGGGGTTGAACCCAGTCACCACAGTGAAAGCCTGGAATCCTAACCCCTAGGCCACCAGGGAACACCCATCACCACCAAGTTTAATAACAGAATTAGGTGCACCAGATACAGCCTAAAGTTTAACCTAAATTTTACAACGAAGTTTTTGCCTGAAAGTTGTGAGGAATTTGAAAGAATACTAGACTGTGTAAAGGCACCACAAAAAATGCTTGGTGACTGGGATTTATTAACTTTAAATAAAATTTATACACAAAAAATTAGACACAATTATTTACATACTGATCAGCATAATAAGTGAGGGATAGAAATAAAGTATGAACTAGGATATACTTACAACAGAGTTACCTGATTCTGGAAAGCTTTTTGGCACTGTTATTATACAGCAATGGAAAAACCAAAAGAAAAAAAAAAAAACGGAAATGGTGGTAATTCAAAGTCTTACTGTTACATGAGAACAGCAAGTTGCAAAGCAACAGGAATTATTTATTTAACAGAACTGAAAATGAATCTACGTTATTTGTGTGGAAATGTAGATTTGAAAAAGAACTATTTAAAGGTTGGGGAAATTATACAAATAAACATCACACACCTTGACAGTGATGAAAGGGAAATGTATTTGATTTTTTTTGGGGGGGGGTGTTTTGGACCCTGCAACGTGGTTATACGCTGGAGTCTTACTCCCCCAGCACCCTTGGCGGTGAAAGCATGAGTCCTAACCACGGGACCACAAGGGAATTATTTCCCTAAAGTAGGGTAAATTTGAACTAAAATGTGCACTGCTTGTATTAAAAGACAACAACAGTAACTGTGAATGTGGTGTTATAAAACTAGCTTGTCGTAAATCTTAGCTAATGCATTTTGGAATCAAGCAACAGGTAGGTTTATTCTGTGGATGAGAATGGATCTTTATGTAATGATTAAAAACAGAACACACACGAAGCACAATTAATGAAACCCTGGCTGCACACCTTTTTCTACTCTAGTCACTAGAATATTTCTTGAGCACTCGCTGGGCTTAAGTCAGTCTGGAAATCAGTTAGTTACCCAAGGCAAGTCAGAATTTATGTCAGGCTCATAGAAAAGACAGAAGAATTTTTAAAAAAAAAAAAAAAAAAAAAAAAAAAAAAACTTGTTTGGGCCTGTTTTCTCCTTGATTGCTACATGATAAACAACCCACACTAACATTAAAAAACACCGTTTTTGCATACTTTGTGGCATCTGCCAATTTACAGATTTCTTTTTTTTTTTTGCCATGTGTCCAATGCCATATAAAATAAAGGAGGCCGAGTGGGCAGCAGGCAAAGCCCCCGCGGTGCTGAGCAGTCAGGCATCCGTGCTGGCAGCAGCAGCTCAGGTCACCCTGGGGTTCGGTCCTGACCAAGAGTGAGAGAGCCAAGGAGCATTTCCGCTCCGGGTCCCTAAGGGCATTTTATTCCTGGATAATCTGGATCTACAGAAAGCAAGGGATGGCCTTATATTGTTTTCTACATCACCCACAATTTTAAATAATTTGCAAATTTCTTATATCTTGCAACCAGACATTTGGCATTCTGGGGACACACTATAAATATTACTACCTAACTCAGTGTAAATACAGTATAATTAGAAAGACGTGTGAGTCTAACTTACCTTGATATCCTAGTTACCCTGGCTCTCAGTAGACAAGGTTCAGACTATATACACTGGGCATTTTTACAGATTGAACAAGTGGCAACTTTACTCCATTAAAAAAACCAAAAAACAAACAAACAAATCCTTCAGTTCCCTACTGTTTTGTTTGTTTGGTTTCTAAGCAGCTGGCCACACTTGCCATGGAAGCATAAATGTTTATATACATTAGTGCATTAAGTACAAGCACAGTAGCTTGGATGGGTAGTTTTAGAAGAGCACAAAGCCATCTAAAATCATGTCTATGAAATATTTACAATTAACCACAGAAACAGGCTCTGCCATCTAAAAATATACTTGGGACCAGCCCTGAATTTTTCCTCCTGTGATCCTGTTCAGACAGACAGACTTGATAAGTTCGGTCTTCTTATGTAGAAAAAGAAACTAAAAGAGAAACAAACAAAAGACTTAACCTAGCAGCTCACAAGTGGGAAACAAACTACTATTTATTAAAATATCTGGTAACATTCATAGTGCAGGCTCGAATGCTCTCAATTCGAAGTACTTCACAGAATGTTTTTACACCTTTTCAACGACCAGTCTCCCCCAATCCTCGAAAGCTTACTTTTATTCGGTACAGTTAACAATTAATATGTGTTGAAATTACTGTAGCTGTGTGTCCTGGTACAATTCACAAGAATAACTAAAGACTAGAAATGTTGATAAAATATTCTGGAGAGGCTGCACCCAGAGCACGTAATCTTATATGAACAAAAGCCTGTGAACAAACACATTTTATACGTGATTTCAGGGAGACCCCAGGCTCCCTGGGCTCCCTAATCACCTCGGATTAAGGGCTCCTTGGCTGGGAGGTAAAATAAGACTAAGGCGTCCCTACTTACCTCCCCATTCAGACCTCTGGTCCCATCACAGCCACACTGGTGGGAAGCAAGGTGGACGCTCGGGCATACTCTGTCCCAGCTGCACGGCGATCAGACACGTCGTAAGGAGTGTCATCATAGGGAAGAACGAATTTCATTCCACAGTGGATGTTTTGTTATTTTAACCTCTGTGTTCTATTGCCTTCGCTTTGAGTTAAGAATGTTGCCTCTAGCCTGATATAGGCAGCATAGCTCATTCTCAAGGCTCTAACCTTTAAGGGGATAACACTTTTCATCCATATAGAGATAAAAGTTGCCGAACAGACAACATTTCTTTTGTTGGAGGTTTACAGGAACACCGTGACATGAACTTCATGGACAAAGGATTTTCCTGCGCCAAGAAGTTTGCAACAACCAACCTCGACCCCCTCACCTGGCCTTTCAAAATGCTTTGCTGAAAGCCTTTGGGGAGTTTGGGTTTTTGTTGGGCACAAGTCACCCATCTCCTTGCGTGGCCCTGCAATACACCTTTCTCTGCTCCAAACACTGGCGTTCCACTTGCTTGGCCTCACCGGGCATCAAGCACAGGAACTTGTGTTCGGTAACAGGAGCAGACGTGTCACACTGCGCCTCTGCTTCATACGTTCTGCTGGGCTTTGTGCGGTGGCTCAGAAGGAGATTTGGACAACACACAAAGAACAGCACCAGCTCACTTCACCAATCCACATGGGAATAAACGCCAGTATTTACTGATCTTTTGGTATTCCAAACTATGTTGCCATGCATAACCTTGGCCTATTATTTTTCACTGCTAGAAAATTTATAGGGTAAGTTTCCAAGGGATGTGAAACCTGGACTTCCTCTAACTGAAAGAACACTTGATGAGATGTTACTATGTAAAGATAATGAGTTGCTGAATCCTTCTGAGGAAACTAGCAATGCGACTTCCGCTTTCTTTAAACTGTAACCTGTCTATAAGACCTCTTCTCCACCTGTGTTAAAAAATATTCCCGAATCTGTTCTACCTTCAGAAACCCTGCATAATCTGCTCTTCTTCTGAGCACTGCCCTTTATTCTCACCCAATCACAGCCTGACCTGGTACATACCTCCTCTCTCTACCTTGCCCTCTGGCCATGATTGCTCATCTCACTCCATTAGAGCTGGACTCCACATGGCCAGATAACCTCTGGTGTATAGAGAAACGGATCATGTATGATTCTGAACCATGGAGCCCTGGAGCCCAGGAGAGATGGGGCATCCACAGGGGTTGTAGCTGAGGAGAAGAAGAGGGAGAGGAATGAGATTTCATGCATGGTAATTATTCAGGGGAACATGTTACAGAGCCCAGATTCGGGGACAGGGGAAGTCAGGTTGCAAATTACTGGGAGCTGGTGCCCAGTAATGACGGTTGAACTGGGAGGCAGGGGCTCCAAAGGGAAGAGCGAGGGGGGAGGCTGCTGGGAGTGACGGGCAGAGCACACACTGGACCACGATGCATCAGAGAAGCAGGAAAGCATAATAAGCATCCCAAAGGAAGGACCGAATATCATGGCGATGAGCATGTGACTGTAGTGACATGTGTCACAGAAGCGTGGAGAGAACGGAAAAGAGGTAACAGGAAGGGAGGTTAGATGTCATTGATAAACTCAGACAGGTGTTTCACCACAGGCCAAGGGCAGAAGACAGAGCATAGGATACACTGAAGGATGCATAAAAATCAATAAATACAAAACGTACCTGTTCAAATCGAGAATTTGTTGAAATGCTCCTTCAAAGAATATAGGAGTAAACTTGCAGGTGAGAGGACATTGATCCTGAGGTGATGGCTGAAAAGAATGATTCCCCCGCCTAAAAAGGGATCCCGTCAGGAACTGTGCAGAGGCAAGCAAGGAGGCCACATGACACTGGTGTAATGATGGGACAGAGGACACGTGTCAGGTGGAGACGCTGGGCCTTCTCTGGAGGAGGCGGTTCTTGCAGACGCCACATGCCCGTGCGCTGAGAACGTCAAGTGGGAGATAGCTGACTCAGTAAGAGTTACTTCAGCTGAATTGTGTTTGTAAGTGTGCAGATAAAGCACAATACGAATGATCCTGGCAACAGGGCAAGGAGTTTGCAGCTCTGAGGGGCTGCCTCCCACCAGACACAGCCTGCTGGCTTAGAATGAGCTCCTTCACCCCTGAACTCTTCTTACTTTTCCGCCTTTCCTTTCTTGTTTTAAAGCTATATGTTCCTTAAACTGTCCAAGCAATTTCCTGGTGACTGTCTTACACAGAAGTAGGAATTCTAAGGTCTGGTTCCCTTGTAGCCTTTCTATGTGACCTTCAGAAAGATGAAGTTTTTCTTTGAGACAATGGTTCTGCAAATTTATAAATGAATTCATTTTTGCTCATGCTGAGCAAGACTGCTGAACTTGGCCTTCGGTCTCCTGTGTTAGAAATTGTCTCAGTGATGTCAGAAAAGCCCCCACTTATTTCAGACCCTGTGATCTTGCTGGTGCCTCGCCTACTGCATCAAGCCCAATATGATTTCTGGGCCCTCTGTCTTCCCCCTGTGTGGGCCCAGGACATCTAATGTGCACTAGGAACATAGGGGAGCGTTCACATCAGCAGCAAATCTCAGACCACAGACTCCCAGCCTGAGCCAGGCCCTGACTCGGCCCACCCCTCCTCTCCCCCCCCACCCCATCATTTATGCCCCTCACTCAGGCCAATGGAGCCACAGTGTTTTCTCACCATCTGGCTTTGGACCCATCTCCAACTTACTGACCATGCTCTTCCCTCTGCCTAGCAGGGGCTTGCCGTAGACCTTCAAATGGCTGGTGGCTTCTGCTCACCTGGATGGAGGCTCAGATGTTAGCTCCTCAGAAAAGCCTCAGGGCTCCCCTCGTGTAACACCGGCCCCTCCCCAGCCCATTGCACATTAGAGTTTTCTCTTTGCCCGTCACATCTCAAATGCCATCTGTAATGAAGGAGGCTGAGTCAGCAGCAGAGAACGCCCCGCTGTGTTGAGACTGGCCTGCTGTCCCGGCAGCAGCAGCCCGGGCGCTCTGGGCTTTAGTCATCGCCAGTTTTGTTTTCTTGGTAGAGCTCTTCAAAGTTATTTTTCTTAGACTTTCACTTACAGGAGTCTGTGTACTCCACCCAGCAACTTGAGAGCAGGGTCCCTAATGTGTCCCCAGTGTGTACAATTCTCAGGAAATGTGCTGAAGAATGTACCCAAGGGACCTTAAGGTCCCATTCATCCAGGCCTCTCAGTGACGGAGGAGTTAAGTGAGCTGCCATAGTCTCTCCGCTGGTCACCTCCGGCCAATCCAGAGATGCTCACTGCACATTTCAGAACAGAAACAACTGCTAATGACTACACAAAAACATGAGTGCTGAGATCCAGGAAAAAATATTCTCTACCATATCAGCTGTAGGAAAGTGTATTACAAATAGACAGCAGAAATGTGTAGATGGTGAAGTATCTTGAGAAATGTTGAATGCAAACTTTGGTAACAAGCAACAAGTAATAAAGCATCCCCAGTTCAGTGGGTCAGTGCTTGGACATATGTAAGAACTACTGAGCGAGTGTGTATTTCTCAAAACAATGAAACCTTGTACTCAGTAAGAATGGGCCAGTTTTCCTTCAATACATTCATTATTGATTAGTTAGTGACTTTCTGTCTTTATGAAGGTGTAAATATACTTAGAAACACTAGGGTTAATCAGGAACTAACTTTGAATGGTAACTAAAAAGTAGAACACAAATGATGTCAACTGTTATATTAATGTTCAAATATGTATGCATATGTCAAGGATGAATGGCCACGAGAATAAACACATGATTTGTGATTAAACTCTGATTCTTCGATTAATTCTATTGTTGTTAAATGTTATTTAATATTTTCCTCATAACTGAAAAGAGAATTAATTTTATCTTAACAAGATTCTGAGTGTAAATGGATCTTATTAAATCCTGACAGTTTTCTATCAATAAATTATTATTATTTTTTGATTTTCATGTTCAATAAACTGGCAACCGCTGCTACAGTTAAAAGAAATTCTCTAAACCAAAGGTCAAACTAGCTTTATGGTTTACTCTGCCCCAATCGTAGGATTGGAAATGCCTGGCAGTTTCTGCAGTTGATGCTAATTCAGATGGGAGCTGTATTCCAGTTTTGCTAATTTGTGGTGATTTCTTGGATGAAAGAAGTCAGCACATGAATTCCCTTCTCAGCCTAATGATAACTGCACATTTGGTGGCTAGGTTTATTATGAGATTCCTTAGAGTAATGTCATCAGTTTTACAGCTACGCAAGGTTTATTTCAAGGGGCAAAATTCACCAAAAGTTTACCTGCTTATTAAGTATAACCCTCAGCATATAGTGGTAAGAAAATACTACTTTCTAGAGAAGGAGCTGCCAGACTTTTCTAAAGGGCCAGAGAGTGAATATCTTAAAATTTGTCATATGACTTCTGCTTTATCCATCAAGTTTGCCATTGTAGCAGGAAAGCAGCACAGATAAAAGGTAAAAAAAGGAGCCGTGCTCCAATGAAATGTTATTTATAAACACTAAAATGCAAATGTCATATAATTCTCAAATGTTGCAAAATATTTAAATATTTTTCAACATTTAAAAATACAAAAATCATTTTTAGCTTGCAAGTCCTACAGCACAGGCTGGGGGCAGAATCTGGGCTCTTTCACACCAGAGATGAAGGATGAAAAACGGGGCCAGCCTGGGCATGTGTAGTTGGCTCCTGCCTTGTTGACAAGTGCCAGCCGTAGGCTCAGGACAGACAGCACAGGGGCCCAGCACTTCCCGCTCCAGTTCTTTGGCCTCAGCCTGGAAGCCAGCAGAGTGAGAAGTGTAAGCACACCTACCCCCCAACCTTAGCCCAGAGCCCAGGGCGGCACCTCTGGCTGCTCCAGCAGGCAAAGAGCTAGCCGGGAGCAGAGAAAGGGGGTGGGGCCAGATGGCAGGAAACCATACATCTCGTAAACAACAGGAGTCTGTAGGTAGACAAAGAAAAGCAGGAACTTCTGGACGTACAGAAAACTGTACATTTTGGGGTGAAAAGTGTCCTGGAGGCAAAGGAAGGTGGGAAAATGAATCTCAGGCCTCTAAATGTAACATTTTGCTCATTATGCCCTCATTACAATAAAATTAACCTTGGAGATGAGAAGTTCCCATCATGCACTGGGGCCGGGAAACTTCCCACCAAAGCTAAATAAGGAGGAAACTCCCTTCTCCCCTCAGAAAGATGGAGCTGGCGTGCAAATCAGGAAGTGCGACCCCAAGCTCCAACCTCCCCAATCAATACTCCACCCCTTCATTTTCACGTCCCGTGTAAGCAGCCTATCCAAGAGGCTCAGCGCCGCTGCTCATCCCCGTCGGCCCTCTGTGCCCCAGAAGTCCACGCTGTGTCTTCTCCTTCTCCCTGTTGTCTCTGAATTCTTCCTGCGACAAGATGACAACCTCCGGTGGTGAGGAGGCGGCTGTGGATCCACCGGCTCTTCCTGCAGCTGGGCCAGCGGGTCTGGGAGGAGCCCCTCGGTGCAGGCGGAGCCCAGGGCCCCCGGCCGTGGCCTCTCTACTCCGTTCCCCGGGCTTCCGGGCGGGGCACGCGTTTCAGGTACTAGGAGCTCCGCTGCAGCGGCCCGGCCGGAAGCTGGAGGAGCGGCGGGAAAGGAGGGCCCGGCTCCCTGTCCGGAACTTCCCGGAGGCCTCTGCCCACAGGCAGGGTGGCAGTGGTGGGGAGCGGGCGGGCGGCACCATCCTCCTCGTCGAAGGCCTTCCGGCCCCAGGCTCGTCCCTCACGGGACCAAACCCGTACCAGCTTCCCGCACTCGGACCGCTGTTGAGCTGGACTCCTCTTCCACCCTCTGGCCACTCGCTCCCCCCTGGGCCTCCGCCTCCGCTCCTGAGGGAACTCGGAGCCCTGGGCCAGAGGAGAGAGGGGCTCAGGGTCCGCTGTCCAGCAGCTCCTACTTTCCCCAGAGGGGCCTCTTCAGTGGCAGGGGTCCGTCCAGGAGCTGATGGGGCCAGGCACCAGAAGTGAGGTGCTGTCCTCCCACGTCCTGCAGGGTGAATCCAAGTCCCCCTAAAACAGAGTTCCCTCACTGAGTTTACAGATGATCTCTCTATCCAAAACTTTCTTCCTTTTCTTTGTCACCTCTGACCTCAATGTTGAGCTAATGGAACACTCATCAAGCAGAGCCAGGTGACTACACTTCTGTTGTGAACATCATCAGTGTACCAGTTGCTGTTGTAGATGTCATCGTTCACTCCAAACTCAGGTTGTTTCTCCAGGGCAGCATGAGCTTAAAGACCCTTGAGCCGGGGACTACCTGACCTGAGAATCATAAACCAGAGACAGTCTGACTTCTGAAGTTATGATGAACAAATGTCACTTATAGTATGGGATTAACAGTTACACAATACTGTTCATAAAAAAGGTAACTAACCAGGATTTACTGCATAGCACAGGAAACTATATTCAATATATTGTAATAACCTATAATGGACAATGATATATATATATATATATATATATA
>NW_020173138.1:55960-60754 GCF_003031525.2 Neophocaena asiaeorientalis asiaeorientalis | reverse complement strand
TATATATATATAACTGAATCAATTTGGTATACACCAGAAAGTAACACAATATTGTATCAATAAGTCAACTATACTTCGATTTGTTAAAAAAGGAAAACAAAGAGTCACAGACATGTCAAATGATGATGATTAATGGCAGCCTCATTTTTCTTCCCTTTAAAAAATCCGCTAACTCAAAGGCCAAATTGGAGTGTATCTGTGGCTTGTCTCCCACTCCCTTGCTTGGAGATCTCTAAATAAACCCTTACTTTGATTAAAGCACCTGCTGTCACAGTTGGGCTTTCTGCACCTCAGTCACATGATCCCTTACTCCATAAGAAGAGGACCTCAGGTTGGCAGTTCCAGGGCATGGAGTGTCATCGACGGAGATGGTCTCTGAAGGGTGCAGGTCTGGGGACCTCCCAACTCATAGTCATGTTCCCAGGGTCTCCATGATGTCTGAGCTGCTGTTCCCACCCCCAGCAGGGGCGGCGCAATGGGCTTCGGAGCGCCTGGGAGGAGCAGAGAGCTGTCGAGGCCCTCCTTGCTGTGCCCAGAGCATGTCCCTGTCCCCTGCCCTTGTAGCAGCCTCCGTGCACTAAATGAAAGCGGGCTTTAGTATCTGTAACTCATATTTTAGCTGTTCATTATATTCTGAAATGTTATAAAGAAACTCTTTAATTCTGTTGTCAATATAAATATTCACTAAATCAATCTATACTAGGAATAGAAAATAATTTTTTTTGAACCACACTGAGGTCTATAGCTGAGGAGAGATACATTCTAGAAGGACCTGAAATGTGTTCAGTCAGACAACAAGATTGGGGAGGCTTATAAAGGCAAAAACCTCAAAATGACATAAGTTGATTGTCAAGAATTATATATATATATATGTATTTTGATGTGATGGTAAATGGATTTGTTTCTTTCATTTCCCTTTCTGACCTTTCATTGTTAGTGTATAGAAATGCAACAAATTTCTGTGTTTCAATTTTGTATCCTGCAACTTTACAGAATTCATTGATGAGCTATCGTAGTTTTCTTGTAGGGTCTTTAGGATTTTCTAGGAATAAACCTACCTAAGGAGCCGAAAGCCCTGTACTCCAAAAACTATGAGACAGTGATGAAAGAAATCGAAGGTGACACAAACAGATGGAAAGACATACCATGGTCTTGGATTGGAAGAATCAACGTTGTTAAAATGACTATACTACCCAAGGCAATCTACAGCTTCAATACAATCCCTATCAAGTTATCAGTGGCATTTTTCACAGAACTAGAGCAAAAAAACTTAAAATTTGTATAGAAATAGAAAAGACCCTGAATCGCGAAAGCAATCTTGAGAAAGAAAAACAGAGCTCGAGGAATCAGGCTCCTTGACTTCACTCTATGCTACAGTCATCAAAACAGTATGGTACTGGCACAATAACAGAAATATAGAACAGTGGAACAGGATAGAAAGCCCAGAAATAAACCCACCCACCTATGGTCAATTAATCTATGACAAAGGAGGCAAGATTATAAGATGAAGGAAAGACAGTCTCTTCAATAAATTGGTGCTGGGAGAACGGAATAGCTACATGTAAAAAAATATGAAATTAGAACGTTCTCTAACACCGTACACAAAAATAAACTAAAAATGATTGGATACTATAAAACTCTTAGAGGAAAATATAGACAGAACACTCTGACATAAATCAAAGCAATATCTTTTACTATCCATTTCCTAGTGTAATAGAAATAAAAACAAAATAAACAAAAGGGAGCTAATTAAACAGAAAAGCTTGTGCACAGCAAAGGAAACCATAAACAAAACGAAAAGACAACCCACAGAATGGGAGAAAATATTTGCAAATGATGTAACTGACTAGGGATTAGCCTCCAAAATTTATAAACAGCTCATACGGCTCAATATCAAAAAAACAAACCACCTAATGAAAAGATGGGCAGAAAACCAAAATAGACATTCCTCCAAAGAAGACAGACAGGTGGCCAAGAGACACCTGAAAAGATGTTCAACATGGCTAATTATTAGCGAAATGTAAATCAAAACTGCAATGAGACATCACCTCACACCAGTCAGAATGGCCAGCATCAAAATATGTTCAAACAATAAATACTGGAGACTGTGTGAAGAAAAGGGAATCCTCCTACACTCTTGGTGGGAATGTAAATTGGTACAGCCAAAAATGATACAAATAAACGTATTTACAAAACAGAAACAGACTCACAAACTTAGAAAATGAACTTATGGTTACCAGAGGGGAAGGGTTGGGGGGTACAGATTGGGAAGTCGGGATGGATACATACACACTGCTATATTTAAAAAGATCACCAACCAGGACCTACTGTATAGCACAGGGAACTCTGCTCAATATTCTGTAATAAGCTAAATGGGGAAAGAAATGTGAAAAAAATAGATACATGTATATGCATAACAGAATCACTTTGCTGTCCATCTGAAAGTAATACAATATATTTAATCAACTATAAGCCAATATAAAATAAAAATTTACGAAAACAATTATAATTGGAGCTGGCAAGAGGTAAGGATGCCTATTAAGAAAGGATTGGTTGGTGTTTGAAATTGTTGCATAGTTACAAGGGGAGACCTGGAGACCTTAAAGTTGCAGGTGGCAGCTGCCAGCAGATACTGTTTTGAGAATGGCTCTTGCTGTCCTTGAATCTGATACTGTAACAGGGAAGAACAATCTGACTTCATATTAGATCTGTTTTTTTTTTTTTACTTTAAACTATATAACCTAATGTTTTTGCTTCAAGTTAAAAAAGTTGCCTATAGCCTGAAATATACAGGATAGCCCATTCTCAATGCTCTGACCTTTAAGAGTATAACACTTTCTTATTCATATAAAGATAAAAAATTGCAGAACAGAGAATAACATTTCTTTTGTTGGAGGTTTACAGGAACATTGTGACCTGACCTTCGTGGACAAAGGATTCCTGCGCCAACAACCAAACTCACCCCTCCTTAAGCTTGCCCTTACACATGCTTAACTGAAACCCTTCAGGGAGTTTAGAGTGTTTTGAGCATAAGCCTTCCCATTCTCCTTTGCATGGCTCTGCAATAAACCTTGGTCTCACTCTGCATCAGGCATATGAACTTGTGTTCGCTAACAAAACAGGTCAGAAAACTCAAGTTTTCACTAATAAAAGAATGTGTTTGAAACGTTGTCTATAGTAGCCACCCGGTCCATTTCGAAAGCCTAAACCATAGTTGCTCCATTTGATTTTTAAATGCATTTTTTAAATGCATTTTTATCTTTAATGCTTAATAGCAGATGTGCAGTGCATGTTGAATAGGCTACAAACAGGGTTTTTAGGATAGAATAAAGTTCAAGTCATGTATAAGCCAGAATGACTTCCCCATACCTTAATATATGAACATTTCTTCCATCAGTGTAAAACAATTTTTTTTTTCGAGTTGTGCAGAAAGGGTAGTTTGGTCCACAGAATAATGGCTCCTCAGAAAGCCTATGGTCTATTTCCCCAACATACAAATATATTACCTCACACAGCTAAAGGAACTTGTGTGGGTGTGATTAAATTAAGAATCTTGACTTGGAGAGGCTCTCCTGGATAAGTTTTGTGGGTGTAAAGCAATCACAAAGGTCTTCAGCTATGAAAGAGGAAGGACAGAGAGTCACAGCCAGAGAAGGAGGTGTGAGGACTGGGGCAGAGGTGGGAGTGATGTGATTGCCGGCGGGGCCCGAAAGCGAGGAAATCATGTGGCCTCTACAAACCGGTGAAGGCAGGGAACAGACCCTGCAAAAGATCCTCCAGAAGGAACAGACCTGCTGACACTTTAAAGCTAGAACAGTCAGATCTATTTTGGATTGCTAACCTCCAGAACTGTAAGAGAACGAACTTTTGGTAATTTGTTACGTCAACAACAGAAAACTAATACAGGTATTTAAGTGTATCATTTCTATTTTTATAATTTTATTTATTTATTTATTTATTTAATTTATTTTTGGTTGTGCCGGGTCTTCGTTGCTGCATGCGAGCTTCTCATTGCGGTGGCTTCTCTTGTTACGGGGCACAGGTCATAGGCGCCTGGGCTTCAGTAGTTGTGTCACGCGGGCTTTGTTGCTCTGTGGCATGTGGGATCTTCTCGGACAAGGGGTCGAACCCATGTCCCCTTCATTGGCAGGTGGATTCTTAACCACTGCACCACCAGGGAAGCCCTAAGTGCATCTTTTTAAAAACAATGTATAACTCTGTTAGCGGAATGTCCTTGTATCTGGGTGTTAGAATGAGGAAGTGTCCCGCTGATAATATTGCTCAGGAAATCAATGTTGGAGCCACCCTCCCAAGAGGGAGGGGGAGATGTGGGCAGATGCTGCGGATCCTCCTGACGGCAGGGGGGCTGTGGGAAGAGGAAGTTCAAGGGGCCAAGCAGGGAGGGACTGTGGGCCTTGCTTAGAGCCTCTGTGGGCATCTCTGCTGGAAAAGGAGGCCTTCCTGAGGTCTGTGCATTCGTACCTTAACCAGCAGCCGAGAACAGCCCCCAGAAGTTGAGGGGTGAATAGAAGTGAACCAGGACTTCCGTGGTGGCCCAGTGGTTGGGAGTCCACCTGCCAGTGCAGGGGACGTGGGTTCGATCCCTGGTCCGGGAGAATCTCACATGCTGAAGAGCAGCTGAGCCCGTGAGCAACAGCTGTGGAGACCGGTGCGCCTAGAGCCAGAGAGCCAGAGCTCCGCAACGGGAGAAGCTGCTGCGGTGAGAGGCACACGTGCTGCAGCAAGGACCCAATGCAGACAGAAAAAAAAAAAAAAAATATATATATATATATA
>NW_020173138.1:12170-55787 GCF_003031525.2 Neophocaena asiaeorientalis asiaeorientalis | reverse complement strand
TATATATATATACATACAGAGACAGAGAGACAGAGAGAGAGAACCATGGGAATTAGTTAATTAACTAATTAATTATTAAAATGTTTCAGTTTTGTTTCTTCCTCTTCCTCATTACACTTGATAGAAAGTGACAGCTGTGTTTTATTTAATGCTATAACAATCTTTTATATTTTTTTTTATTATTATTTATTTTATTTTTGGCTGCGTTGGGTGTTTGTTGCAGTACGAGGGCTTCTCATTGAGGCGGCTTCTCCTGTTGCAGAGCAAGGGCTCTAGGCTCTCACGCTTCAGCACTTGTGGCTCACGAGCTCAGTAGTTATGGCGCGCGGGCTCAGTAGGTGTGGCCCACGGGCTTAGTTGCTCCGCGGCACATGGGATCTTCCCAGACCAGAGCTGGAACCCGTGTCCCCTGCATTGGCAGGCGGACTCTTAACCACTGAACCACCAAGGAAGCCCTATATACTCTTTTCTTTTTCAAAAGATTAAGCAAAATATGTGGGAGACTTTTCACAGTTCCTACCCCAAACCTGAAGTAAAGGTGCTTGTGTGAGGTGTGGCTCATCCATTTACACATGAGGATGTTTCTAGGAAATGCACAAGCTGGTCCTGAATTACACAAACATTCCCATCCTAGCTCTACCCCTTCCTATTTGTGTGATGTTGGACAGGTCACCTAACCAACTCTAGCCTCACTTTCCTTACTTCTAAAGCAGAGATGACCATACTACTATGTCATAGAGCTGTGTGGAGAATTACTTGAGATGATGTATTTATTAGCACTTATCTAAGACCATGCAGCAAACACAGTAACCCCAAAGAATGATTGGAGATAATTGTGTCAATTCTAAATAGGTCCCAGGGTGGTCACTCTTAGTGCTGGATTCTGGTCCTGCTTTGGACCCTTTTCATCTCTCACGGTCTATTTCTACCTCTCCATCCCCCTCCACAATGACCTAATAACTTCCAGCTGAAACTCTGTTTTCCCTTGTCTGTGGTTAGAGTGGTGGTTGGGAAGCAGCCTTCTGTGCCCACCTGAGCCCTTACATGCAAGATCTTGTTTAATTCGCTTAACATAATTGGTAATCTTTTTATTATTTTCATATTTAATGAGCCTGTTTTGTTGGGCAGAATATCTTGGTAAATTTTCCATGTTTACTAGAAAAAAATATTTTATTCTGCAATTATTAAGTAGAAAACTCTAAATATTCATTACTTCAAGATGAATAGTGTCACTCAGATCTTCTATATACTTACTGATTTCTTTTTTTCCTCTGGTCTAGATGCTATAACAACAAAGTTGAATTTTCATTGTATATTTTCATTTTTTCAACCTCTTTGTGCACCATACACTTTTCTATTCTATCCTAGAAGTTGACTGAAAGTATATAACTTCATTTATAGGATGTCACAGGCAGTTATAAATTATGCTCATTAAAGTAGAATGAATATATTAAAAAGATAAACCAGTTTATTAACTGATTTATTAACCATTTTATTAACTAATTTATAATGTGGTTATTATTTGTCGTTTAAACATTAAAAACCCTAATTCTCTTCTGAGTGTCATTATGTATAAATGAGGGTAACCCAAGCCTTTATAAGAAGTTTATGAAATTTCTCTTCCTCATCTGGTCAATCAATGTTCCCAAGGAGAATTTTCAATTACTATAAAGAAAGAACAGAACATCAATTAGTGGCCAACTTCTGTTTTCCATTCAAAATATTGCTTGTACTTCAATCATAAATATTGACAATGTTTACTTTGGTTGTTTCCCTTTGATTATTGATATACCTGAAAATTATATTGAGGGGTGACAGAGCTCCTTATGTTTGAGATTTTTAGAAGTCTAAGGATAATACAAAAAAATTAAAACTTACGCTTTCACTGTGTTCCTCCGTTCATAGCCTGTGTGTCTGTAGGCACCAATATCCTCACACAGTGCTCGCATGTCTTTTCTTTAATCCCTTCAACTGACATCAATTTATAATCTAAACATTGTCAGAAAACATGGTCATTAAATATAAATGAATAAATAAATAAATAACAGCTGTCAGGCACTGAGGTGGAGGGAGGATCTGCACAGCTGTCACCTCACGGGCCAGAGAGGATTTCTGAGCTTCGTCTTCAGGTAATTAGCCACCCTTCCCCATGAGAAGGTGTCGGTAAGGTCCCCTCGAGGGAATGAGATCAGTGTGAGACTTGTAGAATGTGCAGGTGATGAGCAGGATAAAGAGTATTCCAGGCAGAAACGACAGGAACAGGAGTTGGAAAGAGCCCGGTGTGTTCTAGGTTCTGAGAGGAGGTTGGCATCATCAGATGCAGGGAGCGATGGGGAGAGAGTCACAATGTGGGCGGCAGAGATGAGCAGGAACCCCATGGGGCGGGGTGTTATCAAGGATCTGTGGATAATGGGTCCTCTGATTTTCATGATATTATTCTCATGTGTCTGTTTGAATGCTTATTTTCTATTGCTAAAAAAGAGAGACAGAGAAACAAAATTAAGGAAAAGAATATGGAAGCTATATCTGCCCATATGCAAGAACACACAACACTCCGAGCCTGAAACCTGAGGGGTTGGTCAAAGAGTGAATCAGAAAATGAGAACCTTGCCCTCCCAGCATGCAGAAAAAGCAGCTAGTAAGACACCACAAATAGCCTCAATTCAACTAGTATTTAAGATCTTATCTGGGCAGGTCCCGTGTTAGACACGGAGTGGCATTCCGAGTAGAGTGGCCACAGCCCTGGTCTCTGGTAGAAATTGGGAGGGGACACCAGGGGAGGAACCTAGCAGAGGATGAGAGGAGAGAGAAGTAAGAGAAAACCTTCCGAATCTAGCATTGTTGTTGGAATGCAGACGCTCAAATACAGTAAAGTCTGAAGAAAGGATGCTTGGTGGGGACCAGGGAGGTGTGTGCACCTGTGCGTTTATGTTTAGGAGATGGGAACGTGCAAAGCACAGGTGAGAAATGTAGTTTCTAAAATTGAGATCCTCTGCACTTTTCTTACCCTCTGGCCCCCAAGCTTAGTGATAATTATCTTTGTCTTCCCATTAGAATCACCCAGGGAGGTGAAAAACATACGTCACAGAGGACTCCACCTCACAGACATAGAATGTAGAGCAGAATCTGCGGCAGTGGGACTGGATGGCCACATATATAAAAATTTGCCTGAGATTTTTAAATTGCATGTCGAGCTGAAAACCACAGCCCTTGCCTGTGCATTGCAAGAAAGTCTAAATTGGTGGAGCTTAAATACTAAGTACTTTTTTAGATATTCTTATTTTTTCCCAAAATTTTAATAAAGAAACTCAAAATACACATTGCTGTCACTAACTGAAAGAACACATTGGAGACTCAGGCTAAAAGTAGAAAGATCAGTTCGCATGTTTTAATGCCAATTGTATGAGAAAAAACAACTTTAATAAGTATATTTATTTCTGATGCATTAATTGAATTAGCCAGAGGAAGTGTGTAAAACTAGACAAATTTTATTCAAAACTATTTTGAGTTTATGATTGTAATCTGAAGATTGTCTGGGCCTTACCTCTGCAATAATAAAGTAATAAAAAAGTAAGTTTTTATTGATTCTCCCAGCTCTCAAGTGCACTGGCCATGCCCAGCAGAGGCTCTCGGCTCTCATGGTCCGTGGGTCCTTACCCTCGCCAGCACCCCTTAGGATTCTCGGAGACGGGCTCTTACACCACACCTTAACCACTGTCATTGTCTACCCACGACCTGCTCTGACTTGACTGTCCCTCCAGCCTTGGCCGATGCTCGTTTCCGCTTTGTCAGCGCCATGCTGCTCCCGTCCGGAGCAATCTTCCAGGGATCCCTTGCCTGGGCGCTGAACTCTGCCCTGACACTTGAGGCCCCCTCTCCCTTCCGGACATTGTTGTCACTGTTCCTGTCACGCTGCTCCAGACCCACCTCCCCAGCAATTCCTCCTGCTGCCTCACGTGCCTCTGGGCCTGGTGAGCCCGTCACACAGGGAGGCTGCTCCGAGCTGCCGGTTCAGCTCCTGCTGCTTCGTTTACCACCGGCATCATCTCTATCTGGAACTCCAGTTTCTGCACTGACCACACGGGCCACTGCGGCCTCTAAATTGCTCCCTAGTTTCTTCCCGGCTCTTATTTGAACATCACGCTCACTTCCACATTGTCACTAGGTCCACGATGTTTTTCTGTGTCGTGTGTCACAAAATGACAAGGCTCCAGGACTTTCCTTTTCCTGCTGAACTAAAAATATTTTCGCCGCGATGAAGGGTGGCCCCCGCTTGCCGCAACTGGTGAAAGCCCTCGCACAGAAACGAAGGCCCAACACAGCCAAAAATAAAAACAAAATTTAAAAAAACTTAAAAAAAAATTAAAAAAAAATATATTTTTTCCCTTGCCTTTTTTTGCCTTTATTAGAGGGTCCCCCGGCATTACTGATAGCTTTATTCCCACTTCACATTTAGATTGTTTGGGTCAGCCTCATGTCAGTTAACTGCCACCAGGTTTGTCTAGAGCCACTGAACACCTCTGGGCTTTGGCCTTGTTCCCAGGACTGTTCCATGAAATCACACTCATTTCCTATGGGGGACTCTATCAGAGTCTCAGCAACCATGCTTCTTTTGTTCACTGCCTGTCTACAGAGTCATCAACTATGCAAGGACAGTCTGAATCCTCATTGTGGACACAGGGCTAGGATGTGGCGTTTAGGCAAAACTTAATTCAGAGCCGCCATTCACCCCACCTGAGAGCCACTGTCCCCTGGAAAGCGTTCTGCTACATCTATAGTAACTAGCTTTGAATTATTTTACTTTGCCTTTTTTTTTTTATCACTAAAATCATTTCACAATTTATAATGCTTGGGACATAACTTATTTAGAATATCTTTTAATTTCAAAGTGAAATTAGATCAACATCCTCACTTTATGGTTGGGGGGAAAAATCTGAATTTCATGGAGGTTAAGTTTCAATTCAACTAATTTTTGCCTGAGCATAAGCAAGAATTTTATGTTGGTCACTGAGAAATTCTAAGGCCAATATAATATAAAATGGTTTTGATTGTGAAGGAATTCACACCCTAGTAGGGGAAAGACAAATACCAGTAACACAATGTAGAATAGGCTATGAAATGAAACACAGAGGACAGTGATTAATTTTGTCAAGGGTCAGGGAGGTGATGAAAGTGTTGGAAGAAGTGATAGTTTAAAAAAAAAAAGAAGTTATAGTTTAATTGAGACTTGATGAGTAAGGGACACTGTAGAGGAATGGAGAGAGTGTGAAAGGCAGAACGAATCTCTTGAGAAGAGAGTCATTGTGGAAAGAATTCTGCACAATGGAATAATTGGTCACAGTGAGTCCCCGGGTAAGCAGGGTGGTCATGAGAAGTCTGAGAGACAGGGCGCCTTAGACAGCCAGTGAGCATCCGACCGTTCTCTGGGCCTCAGCGTCTGCAACAAGGGGGCAGTATGATCAACCTCATGGTTCAGAAGAACAGCCTCATAGCCGTGTGAGGGGTATATTGAATCAGGATAGAGAGGAAGAAAGCAGAGTGGTTATGAGTGTGTTGGAATATTATTAGGAAAAATAATGCAGTTTTGCAGGAGGGAATTAAATGATATTTTGAAGGAAAAATTCTTAAGAATTATCTGTGGTCCTAAAATCCAGGTCTGAAACTATCTCTCCAAAATTCCACCATTTTGCCTCTTCCTAATTTTTTTTTTCTATAATGATAGTGGTCTGTGTGTGTAGAGAAGTTACCCTTCTAGGCCACATGGTAAATATATCCATGATCTCCTCTAATCTTCCCTATAGTCCTGTGGATTAGGTCATACCACCATTGCTTTAAAATGAGGAAATTCAGACTTTGAGAGGTTAAGTTAATGTGTCCTGTGTCACAGAAGAAGAGAAAGTCAGAGCTGGGGGTGACCAGATAGCCTATCACAGTACAATAACCTGGGTAGCTACTATTATTATGTAACAAACAGTATAAGTGAAGTAAAACTACCTCAAAAATGACATTCTTATATACCTTACAGCTCTGCCTTGGTAAAACCCTGCCACTCAAGCAAAATATACAGCTTTATTTATCGAAAATGTCCAGTGTGGGCAATAAATATTGATTTTCTTGTTTACGCATCTGGTAAGTGACCATTCACCAGCTCTGCGAGTGGTCTTTCATGGTCCCTTTGCACAGACGACTTGCCCCAGCAGCAACAAACGGGATTTAGCTCACTGACCCTCCTGCCCTCAGGAGGGTTTGGGTCATTCTCCAGATCCTCTTTCTCTACTTCCATGCCATCTCCTTAACCCACTTCCTCTGATTCCAGTGATGCAGGTTGGTGCATGATCCAGTATATCTTATCTTCATCTCTCAGCTGAACTGGCCTTAGAAATTCCTCTTCCTGTTTGTGCATATGGTGAAGTCCCAACCCAGATAACATGAGGAATGCAAAGATGATACATATCCATGTGCCCGCAAAGAGCTTGCAGTACAGTGGGGACGTGAGCCACGTGGCTGCTAACATTGCAGAGTCAACAGACTTCCTATCACAGGAGGCTCATAAGTAAAGGTGTAAATATACACAAAACCGGCCATTGTTAATTCCCCTTCAGAACAAATTTGGTTATGAATAGATTAAAACATGATTGTTTATTCTATAGCAGAAAAATCCATGTGTGTGAAACTACATCATTTATATTATTATATCACTACGGCTCCTGCTAGGAGAGAGCCTGAAGCAGGAAATCTATGGCAGAACAATGGAAAGGGTGATCACGATAAACGAGTCTAGTTTTGCTTCAGTCCATTTTTAGGCTCAGCAATAAATTTTGCTTTGGGGATGTGTGTGATATCCAGGGATGTGTAAAATAATTTTTCATATTCTCTTACTTCCAACAAAGAATCAGTATTCAAGAAAGGGAAGAACTCAAAATTTTAAATCTATGATTCAGACACTTGCCATTACCATGAATTCCAGGGAAACGTCCACCCTGGGAGAATCTTCCTAATTGAGCAGAAAAGCTACAAGGATCCTGTCTCCTCTCTGCCTTCAAGTCTGTGTGAAAGATCAAGTGAACTGTCCCTGGGTACCTTTATATTATGCTCACCTTAGATCGTGTCCCCATATGTCCAAGTGCTCTGAGGCAAAGAGTGCACAGAGATGAAGCTAGGGAAGCAATCGAGTCTCCCCTTAGCCACCAGGATGGCCTAGGCTGTCCACACAATCACACCTGTCCTCTGCCCCTCGAACATCTGGCCAGGAGTTTTAGGTGCAGGGATCCTGTTCATCAGGTCAGCCCTGAGTGACACCAAAGATCGGGGAAAACAGAAGGCTGAAAGGGAAGCAATCCAAGTGAGGGGAATCACACCATGATGAGCTTATTACAGCTTGGCTTCACTTGCTAGAAAAGGATTGAAACTGAGCCCTGTGTGGTTAACAGAAACTGGCGCCCAGCAGATTTCTTGATCTTGTGTCAAAGCTTGTTAAACACCCCTCTGCTTGTAGCCTACCTTCACTGAGCAAGCTCACTTTAACTATTTTGTGGCAATTTGCATATCCTCCAAGATGCACACCGAGATGAAAGATGTGGTCCCAGTTATTTTCAGGAACTTGGAGTCAGCTTTGTCTAACTCAAGTTTGAGCTGGAAAAGACTTGTTGGGACCACTGCCCCCAAACCTGGGCGTGTGCAGGTGTCCCATGAATGACCGTTTCAGTTCAGAGCACCAGAAATTCCACCCTCAGACCATGGTAAGTGCCTCCACTTTTGAACGTACCTCCCACGAAGAAGCACGTTTCTCAGATATATCTCTGCAGAACACTAATTACCTCACTCTTCCCTACTTCCAGTCACCTTTCTCCAATCCTAAGGCCACCCAGCTCCTTTATCCCGCAAATATCTCAAGCCCGTGGCCTTCAAGGAGGGGGATCTGAGACTTGGTCTCTCGTTGCCTCTCCTGGCTGTCTTGTGAACAAAGCCTTTCATTGCTGCAAACACCAGCGTCTCAGGCTTTGCTTTGCTGTACATCAGACGCACAAACTTTGTTTGGTAAAGGAACAAGAGTGTTCTTGTCTTGATTTTGATCAAAACATCTTTAATCTGGGAGTGGATTGGAGAGGGGTACCTCTTAACTTCCCTTTTGGATTAGGCTGTACCACTGATGTAGATTTACATTGAAGAAGTCTGAAATTCTGTATATGAAGATGTATAGTGGCTAGTTGAATTAGAATCACTCCATATTACATTTTTTTAAATCCAAAAGTGAAGCATGTACCCTCCCAGTGTCTATGCACGAACAGTCCACTTCCCTGCTCGACATCCGGAGCCCCCAGCAGATCTGAGTGTCAGGTAGAGACCGGAAGGAAAGGAAGCCAGTGTGCTGGGTGCTGGTGGTGGTCATTGACGCACTCCATCAGAGGGCTTCCCACTCAGCAGCTTTAGGCTGCCATGAGTGGGAAATAGTGAGAAGAGGTCTCTTATGTGATGGTCAGAGAATTAACCATGAGAGAGTGAGAAAAACTGACATTTGCAGGTCTGAGTATGAGCTGTGACAGTGCCAAAAGGAAAGCGCTTGGAAAGGGCCATGCGGCAGGGGACAGTCTCAGAGCAGCAGCAATGGTGCAGAAGCAGGAGGTCCCTCTGAGGGAGGTGATCTTTGGAGGCTTGTGGTAAAACACCGTATGCTGCGAAATATTAGGCTTGTGGAAACCGGTATAGTAAAAAGGAATCAGAAGACATATTAGGAAGAAAAATGATCTGTGCTGCGTAGCTGCACCTAACCATGGCAGCCATAGAGGCCGCTCTCTAAATAACAATTGAAGTCACCACCCACATGCCTCTTACCACCTCCTCACTTGTAAATGCCAAGATACGAGGGTGGGTGAAGCTGGGTTTAAAGTCAGGGGAGCAGCCCTAATATATCAGGCATCCAAGTGGCTAATACAGGCTTCTGAAAGAGTCTGAAATATCCGGTTTCTTTCCTGGATCTGTACATAAATGTTACTGCTGTTAGAGTTGCCCTTGAACTTGTCTTTCACATGTCCACTCACCCATCCATAAACTACAGTTCACACTGTCTCTCAGGCCAGCAATGGCAATCAAAATGGAACCTATTCACAGAGTCCTCGGAGGTTCGTGGTGTTGGAACTAAAAGACCCACGTGGTCATCCACTCTCATGATTCCATTCCTCCTCTTCCTGTTGCCGTTACCTGGGTCCCACACGAGCCAGACCACCAGCCATAACGTGCACATGTGGGATGGAGGTCACTTTCAGTTCATGGAAGCTAGATATTTAATGGTGGTTATAACAGGTATTCCAAATGTCATTTCAGGCACTGGCCTAGTTTGATTTCTTTTTTCAGAAAGTGGAGCATGGGCCAACTGTACCTACCCCACTTATCCCTGTTTTTCCTTAATCTCCATATTTCTGTTTAACAAAAAATAAAATCTAAAGAAAGAAGTTAAGATAGAGTACAGTACAGAGAAGCGACACCAAAGTACTGTGTCACGGGATGTATGTATTTGCACTTGGCTGAGTGTCGCCACTGTCTTCTCTCAGCCAAAGACAGGCACTGAGGGCTCTTCCTTCATTAACCTGATGCCTCCTGAGCGTCAAGTGTCCCCCCGCCTGTTTGCAGGCACATTGCATGTGTTGTGCCGGCTTAATAAGGGATTGTCCACACAGGGCGATCCCCACCGGCTCAGCAGCAACTCAAGCACAAACCTGGGCCCCAAGTGACTCATATCTGGGGCTCCTTCTCAGGCCCAACAACCCAGACACTCCCGTTTAGTTTAAAGACTAAACATAAAAATTGTTCTCATGACATCCTTCCCGAGTAAACTTGTGAGCCCATCCAGATACATTCTGTCCCTTAGGTGACCCTGTCCCCGTCCCAAAGGGTGTGGAATAGAATCATTTCTTCACGCCCCGCCTATCCCCAGTTTTCTTAGTTTCCCAGAAGGGTCTGCTTCTTCCCAGTACAGACCAGCCCTCTCCCCAGTCTCCATAAGAGGGCTCAGGCCGCAGCCATCAGTTCAAGCAGAATGTCCTTCCAGCAGAAGCACCACAGGCGACCTGACAGGATGAGGACAAGAGCAGCCGCCACTAATGCTGGGAGAAACCCGTGGAACCCCTCCCTGGCTACACCTACTGCCAAGCCTCGCTCCCCCGAGAGTCTTTATCCTGAAGCCCGACGTCTGTGCACAGCAGCTGCCTGGAAGGGAAGAGGTGCCCAGAGGGGAGCAGAGCCCTATCCTGTCCCAGCAGCTCTCACTTCTCGCTTTCACTTCCCACCGTCAGTCATGGGCTCTTTCCAGCCTTCATATGGATCCCATGCCCTCCTTCAGAGAGTCCTTCTGCTGAGTGCCCAGCCGCCATTGGGCCTCACCTGCCACAGTGGACTTCCCGTCCCCTCAGAAAACAGATTCTGTTCTTTAAAACAATTTGAGTTCAAAACAATTGTTAATGACATTTTATTCCAGTTTTTTCCTTCTTCTTCATCTTGTGTCTGACTTTGCAAACCATTGGAATGTTTGTAACACTCCAGGTCACCGAAAAGGGAGAATTTTCAGTTAGGGATCAAAGAGGAAGGGATGGGAGGGTCAGGGCTTCTGCTGGATGGCCCAGGAGACACGAGCACAGAAGTTACCCAGCACTACCGGAAACCTCAAAGACCAGGACAGCCAATGTGCCCATGAGCAATGGTGGCCGGTGCTCACTCATTGGCAGCAGAGGGTCTACGGGTCTCAGTGGGTTTTCCTGATGCCCACACCCTGCTGATGAGGGATGATTTCTCTCCACGACGATTCTCATCCCCCATCAGTAAACCAGCCAGGTCCCCTCATCCCTGAAGCCACAAACCCTCCAAGAGCAGCCCTCTGTCCACCCTATTTTCCTCTCTCAGCCAGAATGAATCTTGTCTCCTCTCCTGAGACAGGGTGCTCTGTTTCATTCTCTTCCTCTTTCCTCCTATTGCTGGGCAGGTTATCACCGTGTTGCTCTTCTATCAGAGTGTCCTCATTCTTATTTTCTAGGGCCTTGTCTTCATTCAGTGAATTTCACGTCTTCCAAATGAAAGGGATTACTTTTCAAAACAACTATTTCCAGTCTGGACTTAGATAGCTTACTTTGAAAATATAAAAGCAGAACATCGGACCATTCTTTCTCTTTGCATTCTTGTGATAAAAACCTAATCATTTTTGAGGCAACATAGGTGCCACTTACTAACTAAAGAGAGGGTTATATTGAAGAAAATAATAAAAGGAAAAATAGAGAAAATTATTCCATGATATCTCTCTGTGTCTGTTTAAAATCTAACATACAAAAAATCAAAGGAGTCCCCACAAAGGGTAATGTACAAATGCAGCATTTTACTTTGGGAGAATAGGATCAAACGCTCTAGGAAGTTTCCAGTGTGCAGCTCTTTGTAACTCATGCATTAAGCCAACAATGCAGGTAAACATGGTAATTTAGAAATGAGTAATAGCTAATGCTTGCTCAGATACTGTCAGCAAGGCAGACTTTTTGTATCGTGTGATGTTTGACTGAGTTCCTATAATCCTAAGTGTTATGGAGCTAGACACTATCAACCTTCCATTTTTCCTGGATGTAATACTGAAACCATGTCCTTTCTGGGTTAACAGAAAGTGGTGACTAAGAGAAATCCTTGAGCTTGTGTTACAGAGCAAGAGATAAGGGAATAGCGTGTTGAAGAACTGCCTCAGCTTATGGAACCACTTTAGTTACTTTTTCCCTGTCTTTCTTTAATTCCGTACACTCCAAGCTTCACATAACCTAGGTAATATACAACAAAACACTTTAACCACCACTGTAGATAACGCCTCCAACTATGGGTCATTATGGTAACTGGGAGGTTTAAGTTGTTTTCCAGGAATTTCGAGTTGGTTCCTGTCCAGTGCAACCCAAAATAGATTGGTTGGGACCCACCACCCCTAAAACTGGGTCTGCCCAGGGGTCTGATGAGTGACCATTTGATGTCAGAGGGCCTAAACCTCCAATCTCAGATTATGCTGACTGCCTCCATTTATGAACACGCATCTCATAGAAGCCTGTGATCCAGATATACCTGGGGAGAACACTGATGACCTCACCTTTTCCCCACCGCCAACCACCTTTCCTCATGCCTAAAGTCGCCCTGCTTCTTTATCCTGTAAATATCCTGAGCCCTCACCTTCCGGGAGGTGGACCTGAGATTTGTTCTCCTATCTCCTCACTTGGCTGCTTCATGAATAAACACTTCTCTGCTGCAAACTTGGCGTCTCAGTGTCTGGCTTGCTGTGCATCAGGCAAGTGAACCTGGTTCGGCAACAATATCTGTTTTAAAATTTCAGATTTAGGGCTTCCCTTGTGGCGCAATGGTTGAGAGTCCGCCTGCCGATGCAGGGGACGTGGGCTCGTGCTCTAGGTCCGGGAAGATCCCACATGCCGCGGAGTGGCTGGGCCCGTGAGCCATGGCCGCTGAGCCTGCGCGTCTGGATCCTGTGCTCCGCAACGGGAGAGGCCACAGCAGTGAGAGGCCCGTGTACCGCAAAAAAATAAATACATAAAATAAAATTCAGATTTATTGAGGTAGAATTGACATAAAATTGACATAAAGTTGTAAGATATTCAAACTGTAAGATATGCAAACTGTACTTTAGATAAACTGTATTTATCTAAAATATGTATAAATGTGAAAAGATGTCTGCCCCCCTCCCCCCCCGCCTAGTGAATTAACACATCCGTCTCCTCACATATTTATTTTTGTGTGTGTGTCAGAGAACATTTAGGTTTCAACCTCTTGCAAATTTCACTTCCAAAAACAGTGTTATTGACCATAGTCACCGTGGTTTACATTAGATCCTCAGACCTTAGCCATCTTATGGTTGAATGCTTGTTCCCTTTTACCACTCCCTCCCTCTTTACCCTAACCTGGAAACCACCATTCTTTTCTCTATTTCTATGAGTTTGGCTTCTCATGGCTGTAATATCTGAGTGATGTAAGCAAATACAAAGTTGCTTTCACGAGGTCATCCCTTCAATTGTGCGTTATCTTCCATGTTATGTAAAAACACTCTCAACCAACAATGGATCAGGTCATGTCCCGAGAGCACTTACAGAGTGGAAAGAAAGCATTACTTTGGGAATTGATCAAGGGATTAATCAGTTTCCCAACTTAGAGCAACCTAATTTGACATCACACAAAAACGAATTTATTTATTGTTAGAAGGTTGATGTTAAACCAAACCCATACAACTGGTGTATAAACCTAGTCACCAAGGGAAATCAGATATTTACAGGTACAGACGGGATACAATTTTGCAGGATAACATGGGTGTCCTTTGAGACTGTGATCAAAAAGACTAGCCTCCATCCATGACCCTTCTGGTATAAACAGCCAAAGCAGCCCATCACCATGGTAATAAACATTCCAAATACGGCAACTATAGATGAAAGAAAGCTCTGGTGACAAGATTTATTTTTAAGTATAGAACTACAAGAACAGTGATGCCAGAGCTGTGGTTTTATTTCGCTGTGTTTGTTTTCAGTTATGTGGCTGAGATATAATGAGAAAACTTGTATAGAATCAATCTTTAATCAATCAGGCAGGCTTCTTTAATCTTCTCATCTCTCCATCATTAGGACAAGACCAAAGTGAAAATCCTGCACATGTTGAAGTATATGGAACACTTAATAATCAATTCATCACAGAAGAAAACACTTTAAACCAGGAGGCACAAATGTGCAAGATCAACAATAGTAAGCAGATTTAGCTAAGGACGAGACTACCAAGGATTCGTCATCAGTAAGGGGATGAGCTTTTTATTCTGATCTCTCCGGTGAGAACATGGATTCCTCCTGCAAACGTCTGGCTGTTGCGCAAGAGGTGGGCTCAACCTAGGCATGTCACTCGCTGCTAAATAGGTAGGGATCACCAATTTCAGAGAGCTTATGGGTGGAAGCAGGGACACTGCACTGCGATGAGAAGAGAGAGAGAGAGAGTATGTGTATCAGTGATGTGACTTATAGGTCAACCAGGAAGAGATTTTTTATCTCCCAGAAATGGAAGCTTGAAGCATCCAGTTAGGAATCTCCTGATCGGCACTAGTTAGGTCATCTGCCCACAAGGCCCCTCCCATCCCCTAAAGGAAAGGATCCTTGCAATTAGCAACCAGCCCGCTGCCTATTGTAACTCTCTTGCCTCTGCTCCCTTCCACCTGTAAAACCTCTCGTCTTCTTTAGCTCTTGGAGCTCCTTTATGTCTGCTAGACCGGATGGTGCCAGATTCAAGAATCACTGAACGCAGTCAATAGGATATTTAACATTTACTCACTTGAATTTTGTTTTTTAACACTTTGAAAATTTGTCAACTGATTTGCCAAGATATAGAGCATCAAGTTACATAAGTATCAATATGTGTAAGAAAAGATCTGGAAAATAGCTACATGTTAAGGGTAAATCGATCCGCTGAAGCACTTTTTCATCAATGAAGGGTCAACACAGGTCCTGGGAGGAAGTGGAGTGTGAAATTTGGCCTCGTGGGGAATGATGACAAGGACACAGGAAGCAGAGAGAAAAGCAACCCTGTGTTGACTGCAAATACCCAGAACAGAGTCTTGCTTGAAACAAAGAGGCTTTTATTTGGGGATCGTTCGGACTACAGCCCAGAAGACACACATCCAAGAAGCACTTGAACTGTGTTCCCGCAGACTACAGAATTGGGAAAGTGTATAAATCCAAAAACCTTCAAGGTTACATAAATTCTTTGTCAAGAAGTAGGACTGAAGTTGCCAAGAAATAAGAGCCTTGTTAAGCAAGCATTAGTTTGGGTTCAAAGCCAATATATAGTTTTGAAGGAGGGTGATTTTGAAATTCCAGGGTTGCAACTGGCAGCTGTTGGCAGACATTGTTTGGAAAATGTTAGTCGTGTCCTTGAGTTTGATATAACTCCAAAAATTCAAGTTCTCAGTGATGCAGGAATGTATGTAAAACAACATCGACAATGACCACTCGACTCTATATGGATCCCTGAAGCATAGTTACTCTATTTTGATTTTTAAATGCTCTTAGAAATGTCATCAACCACAAATGAGCTCTGAAACCTCCCTGTTTACAAGACAGCTAGCACCCGTCTACTTTCATCTTGGTCAGGTGTTCCCCTGGTGCATGACTGCCATTTCACTCTGGCCACAACTGGAGACCAAAGCCAACACTGGAGAGAGACCAGCATTGATGACATCTGAAAGAGGGAAGGAGAGGGTAACTAGACAGGACGAAGAGTGCAGGCCAAGATGGAGAAGAATGAAGACCCAGTGAAGATAATTGTTGTAGGTATTCTTCCCTTGAGGTAAATAATATCCATCACTGTACCCAGTCCGGTCATCAGATGCCCTTTGTAAAGTGTCTCTAATTTCACACTGGAAATATAAAAGACATAATAAGATGACACTGTATGCCTATCATGGCCAAGACACTGTGAAATTTTACAGGCAATTTCTTATTTAATCATCAAGACAGGCAGGCTGAGGCTGCGGCGTCCCCTGCGGGACCGTGGCCTGACCTCTGCTGTCCGGGGGCCTCTTCCCGTTCTCTCCACTTCTCGCCTCTTCTGCTGTGACTCCTTCTACCATCCCCCCCCACCCCAGGTGCTCTGTACTCCACCCCTTCTGCATGTCTCTTCTCTTTCTTCACTCGCTTTCCGCTTGCGGTGCCGTCGCTGACTTTGGTTCCCATTCATGACCCAGTTTTCACATTTTCTCTCCATCTGCTTTGAACACTCATCTTCTCCTGGGGTCTGGTCTGCTCTCGGGATCCTGGGCCTCTATGGAACCTCACTCCATACTCATCTTCAAGTCGTGTTGTGTGTGACTTCCCTGGTCACAAGGACTTTTGATCCCTCTGCCCACCCTGACAATATGGCCATGTTGACCAGGTTACTGCTCATCACTGTGGCCTTGAGGTCCGGGCTGGACCCATAGCTCACGTCGTCAGGGATGTTCAGTGTCAGGATGAACTTATCTACTTCCTGATGTGGCCGAGGAACAGCAGTGGCTGTGACATGTAGGACGTCCCCATGAAGCAAAGGAACAGGCAGAGTCAAGGTGGAATGAGAGGAGACTGTCTGTGAGGGGAAGGTGACAGGGTGGCCTGGCCAGCCCTCTGTCCAGGGACAGGCTGATAGCCTTGTTTTCTGAAGCAAATGCAAATCAACCAGCATCCCAAATTCTAACCCCCAGCAGGTAATGGCTTCAGATCTTTGCAGTGCACCACCGCAAATAACCCAAGAGGGTCTCCCCAGCTCAAGATGCTTAACTTAATCACCCTACACAAGTCCATTTTGCCAGGTGACTTTACATCTTCATACTGGAGATTAGGGCCTGGACAACTTGAGGAGCCATGTTTCTGCTGGCCACTCTACCCTTCTTTGTCACTTGAAAGGACGCTATTTTACATAATTGAAAATTTTCTTCACAACACTTTAGAATACAGCTAAGTACTAAAATATGAGTTAGAGATAATCAAACAATGGTGGTAATCAGCCTGGGTCATAATAGATGGATCCAGAATAATGCTTTGTTAGTTTATCACCTTCAAGAAGCAAGGTGTGCACGCTATATGGGTGACAACCTGTCAGGACAGCTTCGTGGAGGACGAGGTGGGGAGGGCTGGTGGGGTCTGCACAGCCAGAGATGATCCAGGAGGGGACCCCGGGAAACACAGGCACAGAATCCAATGGACAGCTATGTCTGCTGGGGAGTTTAGGCAGGAGGAGCCCAAGACATTGGGGTGGCGGCTGGGCGGGCAGGGTGCAGCTGTGGGTGTGGGTGTCCCTGAGATGCTGACTCCGCTCACTTCAGTTATTTGCGCAAGTTCCCCACCTTCTTCAACACCTAGTCTCACCCTGGTGTCCCCATGTAGAGTCCATTCAACACAAAACACAACGCAGCAGAGTATTCGGAACACAGAGTGATGTCCCGACCATTGAGGTCAAGAAGCACAGGGAAAAACAAAGGTCTTGAGTGAAGAATGGTGAACCCCACTTTGATTTGAGGACACACAGGGTGGAACAAGGGCAGAGAGCAAGGAAACGCTCCTGGCAGGTGTCCATGGCCTGGAGCAGGTGTCCGCAGGTGGCCTCCACTTCTCTGCCCAGAACTCGCCCAGACCCTTCGGAGGTCACGTCGCTGTGCCTGCGGGTGGCGGACAGCGCTGGCCGCCTCCTTTCAGCAGCATCTCAGGGCCCGCGCTCGGGGTTGGGTCGGGTTCCTGGGATAGGAGTAGGGGCGCCCCGAGGCTATGGAAGGAAGGAAGGACAAGAGGAAGGGCTCCGTGCTCCAGGGCCAAGGGGCGGGCAGTTTGACTGCTTCTTCGGGCGGAGCAACAACCGGCCTCTCTCGGAGCCCCTTCAACGTCCAAGCATCTCAAACCCAGAGGAATCTGGGCCGGGCTGCGCTGTCCCCTCATGTCCAGACGCAGGGGCGTCAGGGTACCCTGGGGGCACAGCTGCGAGTCTGGAAGCGTAGGGACCTGCCCTTCGAAGAGTCTGCGGACATTTTACATTGCGTCTCCTGGAGCTGCCGCCCCGGATGCCCTGCGCAGAGTGCGGCGTGGCCGGCGAAGAGTGTCCGAGGCCCCGAACCCACGGCAGGTCCCCATCCCGGTAAGACGCTGCCGCATCCGGGGCGGGAGGCTCTGCTTCCCCGGGTCCTCCCACGCTCATTCCCAGGACCTGCCGACCCAGTGGCAGCCCGAGCCTTTGAGCACGGCCTCCCGTCTAAGTCTGGGGTCGCAGGGACACTGCCACTTCCCGCTCTGCCTGCTGCCGGTCTGGCGCCCAGGAAGCGGGAGGACTGGGACGCTCCGGCCCCTCTGCTGTCTGCGTGCTGTGCGCAGGGCCGCTGCTGGGACACCAAGTCCACGCCTCACCCCGCGCGTTCCTTCTCTGATCCTTGTCTCTGGTGTGAACGGGCCCAGGTTTCCATCCTGGTAATAACGGTTCTATAAAAGTATTTTGTAGAAGGCGTTTGGTCCCCTGCCAAAACAAGACGGTTCATGAATCGAAATGCCAGTCATCCTTAAGCTTTGGCTCTGAGTCTCAAGAGCTGGTCACAGTCTCAACCACGTTTGGGTGCACAGAGCACAAAACAGCTGCCATGCTTCACTGGCCATTAGCCGTCAGAGAAGCAGGACTCAGTGGCCGGACTCCACGTCCAGGGATGGGGCTGGAAAGGCAGCTTAATGTCCCTCTGGGAGACATTGTAGGTACTGGTGACTTGACGGATGACGAGCTGTACCCAGCAAGTAGCTGCTGCTCAGAATTAATGGGGGCCCTGCACGCGGCAGGCCATGGGGCAAAGGGACAGGACAGCTTTCACTCACTGCCGATGGCTGGGGATGGCGAGATGAGGAGGCCGTGCATGGGGAGCTGGGGCATCTTGAGGGAGGACTTGATGGGGAACATTTTGTAATTTGGTATTTGTTTTAATATTTTCTGGCATGTGTCAAGTGCAATCAGTTTATTTTGGAATGCTGATCTCTAAAAAGTGTCGGGTCCACTGTGGCTCTGTAGATCATTCCATGGCATCCTGCATCCCGTGCGCCAAATCCTACCCCAGCCTGTGCTGGTAGGACCTGCAAGTTAAGGATGATTTTTATAATTTTAGATGTTAAGATATTAAAAAAAAGAAGTTGTGAGACGTGAGAATTATATGACCGTCAAATTTCAGTGTCTATAAATAAAAAAAGTTTTATTGGAGCACAGCTATGCTCATTCATTTACCTTTTATCTGTGGCTGCTTTCCTGCTGCAATAACAGAGTTGACTAGATGCAACACAGGTCATGTGACAAAGCCTAAAAGATTTACTATCTGCCCTTTAGAACATTTTGCCAGACCTGGGTTAGGAAAGTAGTATTTTTTAACACTACATGTTGGAGTTTTACCTAAAGAGCAGATAAACTTAGGAAATTTTGCCATGTGAAATAAACCTTTTTTTGGTAAATATAAAACTGGTGACATTACTCTCAGTAATCTTGGTTAGAATAAACACTAAGACACAAAATGTACAAGTTTTATTGCTCTGGGGAGGGAATCCACCTGCTGCCTTCTCTCATCTAAGAAAAAAACCACAAATCCCTGTTACTGAAATAGAGCTTCCACCTGGATGAGCTTCAACTATAAAAACTACCAGGTATATTCTGAGTATAAAAACAGGGCATCAAAAATCACAAAACTATTTAGTTTGAACTTTGGTTTGGAGACATCTCTTTTGACTGTGGCAGTGTTTGCCAGAGGTCATTGAGTATGTAAAATTTTTTAAAGAATAGGGGGAGGAATCAAGATGGCAGTGTGGGAAGATGCGGAGTTAGCGTCTCCTCAGCACCAGGGTGCCTTCAGGCCGCTGGTGGGGAACTCTGACCCCCAGGGAGATGGGAGGAACCCCAGAGTGAACTGGTAGGACATACGGGGACTGAAGGGGGAGGAGAAGTGTAAGCCAGACAACATAGGCGCCCCTGAGGCTGGGGAGATCAGGAGAGGCAGGTGGGAGGGACTCTCCGGGAAGAGCCGGAGAGGAGTGGAAGGCGATCGCCTGACCCACTTGGGCCGGAGAGCTTGCTGAGCTCCTAAGCCTGTTCCCCCACTTCCAAAGCCCCATGCAGGCCGGATGGGCCCTGGGGGCATAGGAGGGAGGCCGGCTGGATCAGGAGAGGTAGGTGGGAGGGGCCCTCTCAGACCGGAGGAGAAGAGGCGAGGAGAGGAGGGCGTTTGCTCTACCCACTGGAGCACTGGAAACCTGATGGGCTGCCAGGTGAGGTCCCCTACCCTCTGAGGCCAGGGGTGGCAGGCACGTGTGGGTCCCTTTTGTTCCTTAAGCCTAAGCTCCACCTCCCAGATCCCCCAGAGCCCATTCCAGCTCTGTGGGTCCTGAGCATTGGCGCCACCCACTGCCCAAACCTCACCATTGCTTATGTCCTGCTCTCCACAGCCAAGTCCTCCCCCTCTGACCAGCCCGTTTTTTTCTTTTCCCCACTCCTGTTTTTTACTATTGTGGTACTGTTGTACCTTCCAGTTGTTGATTCATCTATATATTTATTTTTATATCATTTCTAACATATCTGTTATTTTCCTAGTCTAATATTATTTTTTACTTGGTTATAGTTCTTTTCTCCCTTTCTTTTTCTTTTTGGCTGCCCCACGTGGCTTACAGGATCTTGATTCTCGAGCCTAGGGTTAGGCAGAAACTCCTGCCGAGGGAGATCCAAGTCCGAACCACTGGACTATCAGAGAACCTCAGGCCCCAGAGACTATTCCTCAGAGTGAGGTCTCACAGAGGTCCTCGTCTCAGCAGAAAGACCCAGCTCTAGCCAAGAGCCTACAAACTGCAGAGTTGGAAGGCTCAGGGTAAAAATGCAGTATTACAATATCACAATCCCAATCATAAAAAAAAAGACAGCAAAAAACTATGTCACAGTTTAAGGAGGAAGGTAAAAACCTACAAGACCAAATAAATGAAGTGAAAATAGCAGCCTACGTGAAAAATAATTCACAGTAATGAGAGTAAAGATGATCCAGAAACTTGGAAATTGAATGGAAGCACGGAATGAGAAAATACAAAAAATGTTTAACAAAGATCTAGAAGAACTGAACAACAAACAAACAGAAATGAGCAACACAATAACTGAAATAAAAAAGACACTAGAAGGAATCAATAACAGAATAACAGAGGCAGTAGAAAGAATAAGTGAGGTGTAAGACAAAACGTTGGAAATAACCGCTGAGGAGCAGAATATACACAAAAGAATGAAAAGAATTGAAGACAATCTCAGAGACCTCTGCGAGATCACTAATGCACCAATATTCGAATAATAGGGGTCCCAGAAGAAGAAGAGAAAAGGAAAGTGTCTGAGAAAATATTTGCAAACATTACAGCAGAAAACTTCCCTAACATGGCAAAGGAAATAGTCACCAAGTTCAGGAAGCACAGAGAGTTCCATATAGGATAAACCCAAGGAAAAACACACCAACACACATATTAGTCAAACTATCAAAAATTAAATTCAAAGCAAAAATATTAAAAGCAGCAAGGGAAAAACAAAAGTAACATACAAAGGAATCCCCATAAGTTTATCAGCTGATTTTTCAGTGGAAACTCGGCAGGTCAGAAGGGAGTGCCAGGTTATACTTAAAGTGATGAAAGAGAAAAACCTATAACCAAGATTACTCTGTCCAACAAAGATCTCATTCAGATTCGATGGAGAAGTGAAAATTTTTTCACACAAATAAAAGCTAACGGAATTCAGCACCACCAAACCAGCTTTACAACAAATGCTAAAGAAACTCCTCTAAGTGAGAAACGTAAGAGAAGAAAAGGACCCACAAAAACAAACCCAAAACAATTAAGAAAATGGTAATAGGAACATACATATCAATAATAACTTTGAATGTAAATGAATTAAATGCCCCAAACAAAAGACACAGACTGGCTGAATGGATACAAAAACAAGACCCATATATATGCTGTCTAAAAGAGATCCACTTCAGACCTAGGGACACATACAGACTGAAAGTGAAGGGATGGAATAAAGTGTTCCATGCAAATAGAAATCAAAAGAAACCTGGAGTAGCCATACTTGTAACAGATAAAATAGACTTTATAATAAAGAGTATTACAAGAGATAAGGAGTGGCACCATATAATGATCAAAGGATCAATCCAAGAAGAAGATATAACAATTATAAATGTTTATGCACCCAACATAGGAGCACCTCAATACATAAAGCAAATGCTAACAACCATGAAAGGAGAAATCAACAATAACACAATAATAGTAGGAAACTGTGACACCCCACTTACACAAATGGACAGATCATCCAAACAGGAGATAAATAAGGAAACACAATCTCTAAATGGCACAATAGAGCAGATAGACCTAATTGATATTTGTAGAACATGGCACACAAAAGTGGCAGAATACACTTTCTTCTCAAGTGCACACAGAACATTCTCTAGTATACATCACATCTTGGGTCACAAATCAAGCCTCGGAAAATTTACAAAAATTGAAATCATATCAAGCATCTTTTCTGACCACAACACTATGAGATTGGAATTCAATTACAAGAAAAAACTGTAAGAAACACGCATACATGGAGGTTAAGCAGTGCACTACTAAATAACAAAGATATCACTGAAGATATCAAACAAGAAATTAAAAAACACATAGAAACAAATGACAATGAAAACACGCTGACCAAAAACCTATGGGATGCAGCAAAATCAGTTCTAAGAGGGAAATTTATACCCATTCAATCTCACCTCGAGAAAAAAGAAAAATCTCCAATAAACAAGCTAACCGTACACATAAAACAACAAGAGAAAAAAGAACAAAAAACCCAAAGTTAGTAGAAGGAAAGAAATCATAAATATCAGAGCTGAAATAAATGAAATACAAATGAAGAAAACAGTAGCAACAATCAATAAAACTAATAGCTGGTTCCTTGAGAAGATAAACAAAATTGATAAACCGTTAGGCAAACTCATCAAGAAAAAAAGGGAGAGGATGCAAATCAATAAAATTAGAAATGAAAAACTAGAAATCACAACTGACACTGCGGAAATACAAAGGATTATAAGAGATTACTACAAACAACTATATGCCAATAACATGGAAAACCATGAAGAAAAGGACAAATTCCTGGAAAGGTACAATTTTCCAAGACGGAACCAGGAAGAATTAGAAAATATAAACAGATGTATCACAAGTAATGAAATTGAAATCATAATTAAAAATCTTCCAACAAGTAAAAGTTCAGGACCAGCTGACTTCACAGGCGAATTCTATCAAATTCTATTCTATCGAATTCTATCAAATACTATTTAGAGGAGAGCTAACACCGATCTTACTCAAATTCTTCCAAAAATTTGCCGAGGGAAAAACACTCCCAAATTCAGTGTATGAAGCCACCATCACCCTGATATCAAACAAAACTAGAAAAATATATCACAAAGAAAGAAAACTACAGGGCAATATCACTGATGAACATAGATGCAAAAATCCTCAACAAAGTATTAGCGTACAGAACCCAACAGCATGTTAAAAGGATCAGACACCATGATCAAGTGGGATTTGTCCCAGAGATTCTTCAATATGCGCAAATCAAACAACCAGATACACCACATTAACAAATTAAGGAATAAAAACCATACAATCATCTCAATCGATGCAGAAAAAGCTTTTGAAAAAATTCAACACTGATTTATGATAAAAACTCTCCAGGAAATGAGCATAGAAGGAAGCTACCTCAACATAATAAAGGTCATATATGACAAACCCACCACAAGCCTCATACTCAATGGTGAAAAACTGAAGGAATTTCCACCAGGATCAGGAACAAGACAAGGATGTCCACCCTCACCACTCTTATTTGACATAGTTTTGGGAGTCCTAGCCACGGCAATGAGAGAAGAAAAATAAATAAAAGGAATCCAAATTGGAAAAGAAGAAGTAAATTTTTCACTATTTGCCTGTGACATGATACTACACATAGAAAATCCTAAAGATGTCACCAGAAAACTACTAGAACTAATCATTGTATTTGGTAAGGTTTCAGGATACAAAATTAATGCACAGAAATCTCTGGCAATCCTAAACACCAACAACAAAATATCAGAAGGAGAAATTCAGGAAACACTCCCATTTACCACTGCAACAAAAAGAATAAAATACCTGGGAATAAACCTGCCTAAGAAGGTGAAAGACTTGTACTTAAAAAAGTATAAAACACTGATGAAAGAAATCAAAGACAACATAAACAGATGGAGAAATATACCATATTCTTGGATTGGAAGAATCAATATTGTGAAAATGACTATACTACCGAAAGAAATGTACAGATTCAATACAATCCCTTTCAAACTAACAATGGCATTCTTCACAGAATTAGAACAAAAAATCTTGCAATTCGTATAGAAAGAAAAAAGACCCCGAATACCCAAAGCAATCTTGAGAAAGAAAAACGGAGCTGGAGGAATCATGCTCCCTGACCTCAAACTATGCCACAAGCTACAATAATCAAGACAGTACGGTATTTGCACAGAAACAGAAATATAGATCAATGGTACAGGATGGTACAGGTACCCACACTTACTCAGCCATAAAAAGAAATGAAATTGAGTTATCTGTAGTGAGGTGGATGGGCATAGTCTGTCATGCAGACTGAAGTAAGTCAGAGAGAGGGAAAAAAATACCGTATGCTAACGCATATATATAGAATCCAGAAAAACAAAAAAGGTACTGATGAATATAGTTACAGGGCAGGAATAAATAGGTAGATAAAGAGAGTGGACTTGAAGATACGGTGTGGGAGGGCGAGGTGAGCTTAGCGTCGACGTATTTACACTACCGAATGTAAAACAGTTGGCTGGTGGGAAGCAGCAGTATAGCACAGGGAGATTGGCTCGATGCTTTGTGATGACCTAGCAGGGTGGGATAGGGAGGGTGGGAGGGAGCCTCAAGAGGGAGGGGAAATGGGGATATGTGTATGCATATGGCTGACTAGCTTTGTTGTGCAACAGAAACTAACACAGTATTGCAAAGTAAGTATACTCTTATAAAGATGTATTTTAAAAAATAGATATGACTTTAAGAGTGATCACAGATTTAATTTTCCAGGTATACTGAAAGAAACCAGAGTAGTGAAATTGCACTAAGGATGATGATAGCAACCGACTTCATTTTTAGCTTATCTGCACATTGCACAAGAACTCTTAAGCCTGTGCATCACTGCTTTTTAAAAGAGAAGCTTCTTTCATTATAGGATCCTTTTTTTTTTCTATTAAATATATTTATTTATTTAATTTATTTTTTAAAAAAGAATAATTTATTGATATAAAACTATCAGGAGTTAATGAGTTCTAATCTACACTTGGGAGTAAAGCAAATTCGAAAAATCGTCACATTGATGAAATAATGAATACATAATTTAATATGCTACTCAAAACTTAAGAAAAATAACTAAAGTCTAGAACTACATAATTTCGGTTTTTAAATACAAAAGCATTTTCATGCAACTTCCAGAGATTCTTGCATGTCGTATAACATTTCTTTCTTAAAAGTGCATTCTTGCATAATAATAACACAAATAAAATACATTTTGTCTTTTTTCTTACGTATTTATCAATACATTTCATTTCAAATTTATCAATAATGTATATAGCTTATAGCACATTTCAGGAAATGTCTATATGACAATATTGTGTTGTTTGGGGTGTTTTGGATTCTCTAAAATTAAGAGAAGATTAGGAGCCCCAATAATGATTAAAATAGAGATCCTCTTGTACAATATTCTTGAAAATGGTGCCCCATGGATGTTCAAATAAAATGGCAGATAAATAGAATTTTAAGGGGCATGTGCAGCCGATTTTCTATTCTAATAAAAGCCATTATTGATTTTCAAAACATTATTTTCGAATCCAAACAATTAATTTTAAAAATAATTATTTCATGATCCAGTAAACAGGAAACCTGGCTCTTAGGAAAAGAAATCTAGCTTTACTCTTCCTAAATCTTGCAGAGTAAATTTACAGAAGTTCAGAATTTTAGGCAGTATTTTTAATAACCCAGCCTTTCTGAAAATATACAGGCTAATCAAGGATCCAGAACTGACAATGTTTTAAATGTCAACTTTATTTTGTAAAGTGCCAACTTTTCTTTTAAGCTAGTAGCAAAATTTTGGAATTATACAATGTGTAAACCCTTATTTACATTTAAATTTTAATATCAGAAGTTTTATTTTGCAGGAGAATTTAATTTACTGTATTAAGAAGTAGAAGTCTATGAAGGTAAGGACATAGTATTATTTACCTTTCAATCCTCATAACAGTTCAAATTCTGAAATATTGGATGTTCTCAGAAAATAGTTGTTAATAAATGAAAATTTGATTAAGGACTGAATAAGGTGATTTAGATGATCTTTCTCCTGAATGACACATTTATGTGGTTGATTCCAGAGTCATATTTTCCCGTAGGACCATATGGATGCTATAGTCTCTCCTGTGTGTTTGTGTGTGTATGCTTTAGTTTTTATTTTTAGCACCAGTGGAAGTCCTACAACTTGCTATTTCCATTGAACAGTCCGTCATCAACATCTTTCCAAGTCAACATCTTTCCACCTATAGATTTACTTCATTTAAAAATATCAAAAACTAAAACACAAATTAATAATATTGCATTGTGTAGACATACTAGAATTTCCTTACCTGATCCCTCTTAATGGCTATATTTATTGAATGTTCGTTTTTATATTAAATAATTCTGATATCAGTAATCTTATTACACATGTATTTGCACAAGGCCGCCGAGGAGGTCTAAACCTTCTGAGGCTGGCGCTGAGCCCTAGGAAGGGTTGGGTATACTGGATGGGTCGACCAGCACCCCGTGGTGCCCCTCGGGTCACGGTGACCACAGGGACTGTTCTGTGTGACCAGGAGAGTGTGTCCGTGACTGGCGTCGTCCTCCGTGTGTCCCGTTGGTCGTACTTTCTCATATTTTCCAACTCGCCTGGAGGTTGGGAGCAACACAGAAGTACGCAGACATCACCAACCCTAACCCTGACCCTAACCCTAACCCTAACCCTCCCTTTTTGACCTTCAATGAGCCTTTCTGCGTGTGTGTTGTTGGGAATGAGGACTATGTGCTCTTTCATCTCTTATCTGGGCAGGGCCCAGCCTCCTCTCTCACTCCTGGTATTTTGGAGTATCTGTCCACAGGGGAGAAACTCCAGCTCTTCACCTGGGGACCCATCTATCTCCTGCCTCATAGGGATGGTGCAGGGACTTAGACCACAGACTTCACTCCTGAAAGCCGTTACAGTGGAAGTGGCAGTTCCAGGACTCTGGAGAGGGACTCTGCTGGGCCTCCAATGGCCGGCCCTGGCCACTTTCATGCAGTGCTTCACCACCCAGGCCCTCTCCTGGGCCGTCATGCCCAGGTCTCCGAGGCAGGTGGTGATGACGCACTTGGCCACACTGTTGAACTGGGTGACAGTGGCATGGATGGTTGGTGCCGTGTGCTCATTTCCAAATGTGTTTTCTGGGAGCAGATGGAGCCCAGGCACTGAGCGGGAACCACCTTCTTCAACACGTCCCGGGGAGCAGGGGGAACGTCACATGGGTCTGCCACACCCCGTCTTTGCATGCCCGGGAGGGGCATCACTGACAGTGGGAGCTCAGAAGTGGAAGATATAGCCAAGCCTGCCCATCTCCACTAACTGCCAGCTCCACAAGGCAGCTCAATTCTGCTCAACCCAAGGAAGCATCTTCCACCCACCCCAGTCACCCTTCTGCTCTAATGCCTTGTTCAAATGCACATTCCTCTGTGCAGCTACAACCAGGGGCTTTGCCTGTTTCTGTCCCTTGAGGTTAAGGGCACTTCAGATGTGTAATAGGTGCTGAGTCTCCGGGCAGATTGGGGGGTGACCCGGGTACCTGGCTGCACACAGTGAGCTCTCCTCCTCCAAGCAATGGACCAGGCTCTGCCTGTTCTACCTCTTTTTTTTTTTTTTTTTTTTTTTGCGGTACGCGGGCCTCTCACTGTTGTGGCCTCTCCCGCTGCGGAGCACAGGCTCCAGAAGCGCAGGCTCAGCAGCCATGGCTCACGGGCCCAGCCGCTCCGCGGCATGTGGGATCTTCCCGGACCGGGGCACGAACGCGTGTCCCCTACATCGGCAGGCGGACTCTCAACCACTGCGCCACCAGGGAAGCCCTGTTCTACCTCTTTTAATCTGCACAGCCACTGTGTGGAAAGTCCTCTCATTGTCTGTCTCTACTGATCTCACGTGGACAGTGAACTTGCCCAGGTTACGTGGTTGATAAGTGGTGGATCTGGGGATCTGCACCCTGATCGTAGGAGTCCACGCCATGAAAAGTCAGGTGTGGGGCCCCAGGCCAACCATGAGTACCCCCGTACTCCGCACGCCCATCGGAGCCAACGGTCCTGGTGCAGCTGTCTCTAGCACTGCGCTGACCCTTCTTCTGACCCTTCAGCAAGCAAGAACCTTGGAGCTGGCACTAGAGCAGGATAAAAAGAAAGGTTCACCCACGTAACTGACTTTCCCCGTGCCTTCCCCCAAACAGAAACATCTACTGTCTTTAAAAGGAATACCCAGCCCCTAACGCAGAGAATCTTCCCTGCCTGCAGTCCCTTTACCCTCTGGCTTTGCCTCAGTGGACCCTAAAATCTCCTTCTGGACCAGGAAAATGGGGCATGGTGTTTCATGTCTGAGGCAGGCAAACTGACCTGCATGTATGCCAACTTTAGCCTAAAAAAGGGACAGAGCAGGGGCTGCCAGGTAAGCTGCAGGTACTAACACAAGCAGGTGCCTAAGATGAGAGACAGAACGTGGGGGGAGTCACGTGTATAACAGAGCCGGATACCTGGCCTCACTCAATGCTGTGTACCCGAAGCACCCTCCTTTGGCTCTTGGACCCAGATGGTGGCCTCAGCCCACTTCCAACCCCACTGTGGTTATCCTTGTACTGGAAGGCCTGAGCCCGACAGAGATTGTGTGAGTCTGGTCTTCTTACTGACACTCTTCTCTCCAAGGTCATGGGCACAGCATACTTCATCCTCCATGCACATAAGCATCAGGACTGAGCTTGAGACAGCTCTGTGAACGTGTTGCTCACCTCACCTCCTCTTCTGGTCCCCAGTTATGGGTGTCAGAGGAGATAGATGTAGGGAGGGTAGGTGGATTGAGATGGGGCTACGGAGGGGTTGAGTCTCTCGGGGACCAACTCAACCCCTCTGATTCCCAGGGAGGCTGGGACCCTATCCACAGCTTTCTGACTCATTTGCTTCTTCGGGGGAAACCCCCAGACATAAGCGTTCCCATGGGAACTGAAAGGTGCGTGAGCTCCAGGGTTCTGCCTGTCCTTGCCCAGCACAGCCTCCACACTCCCACTCTGTGCTGATGCCTAGCACAGTGGTATTTGGGTCGACAGAGGAGCCTGTGAGCCCAAGACCACTCAGAGATTCAGTTGGTCCTGTGGTTCATATTTGTGTGGTAATATGGGAGGAGCACCCATATCCAGAGACAGCCACGAGGGCATCACTTCTAATGCACTGTGGACATGACTACTTAAGATGTCTAGAGAGATGGTCTGAAACTCAGTTTATTATTTAGCCCCAGGGATTGTGTCTGTTTTATTCTTTAAATTTAGTGTCTAGGAAAATGCCTGTATGTACTGGGTACTTAATCTATATTGCTGAATGAGTGAATGCCAACCAGAAGCATCCCAGGTATCTGGGTGGGCCTGGAGTTCCTCTGCCCGCTCCCAGAAATTCCTAATCTGCCCACACCAAGGACTAGGTCCAGAACAAGGTGGATGCAAACACAAAACTTCTTTGCAAATAGGAAATCAGGGTGATTTTCATGTGCTTTTCCAAACTCAGAAAAACCACAGGATGGTGCAGGATGAGGCAGAGAGCTTCTTCACTGGGAAGAGAGAAATATAAATGTGAAGACACAGAGCATGGCCAGCAGCCTTCTCTGCAGAGCCAGCCACCAGGCAAGCGTCTACCGTGACTTGCTACAGTAACCCTACGAGGTTCATACTTTTATCCCCCTACTTGTGTGAAGAGGAAAGTGAAGCTCAGAGAGGTGTGGTGACATTCCAAAGACACACAGACGAAGGTGGGACACTCGCCACCATGCTGTGGCTGGCACAGCCGTCGCCTATGAAACTGCTCATGTAGGACCTGCTGGGCAGTAGTGAAGGCCTGATAGGAGCACAGGGACAGCGTGGTGTAGGTGATGTTTCTACCTGGGAATGCTGGTACCAGGGACTCTCTCTGATTCTTCCTTGTGCCTGTTTTGAGGGGCAACATTATTCAGGCATCGTCCGGGGACAGGGCTGTCTGTTTTCACACCGTGTGGACAAGGAAGGACATATACACAATGACAGCATCATAAATCGCCAGTAGGATCAGGATGTGGAGTTCAGACCAGAAACTAGTAGCGTAGCAGGAAGTGGTGCAAGAGGACCTGAGTGCCCACCTCGAAAAAAGTTCTAGGTTTAAAAGTATAAGTTAAGTGGAGGGGGGCTGATCGACAGTTGACCCTTCAAGGCATTCTGTTATCTGAGGAACACCAGCACCTCCCTGTTTAAAGTGCATCATCCCAGTTAGGCATCAGTAAACATCACTGTAGACATAAGAAAATAGAGAGTTAGGAATTACAAACAAGTACTCAAGATCATAGAGGTCAAACAGGAACTGCCCAAAGCGCGGGCTGAATGACATTCCCTCTAAGCTGCCTGAGGCTTGGCCTGCTCTTGATGTGGAACAGAAGGCCCTGGAAGACCACATTCCTCAGAGGACCCCAGGCACTTGCCAGATTCATGTTTGGCTTCTAGGCCAACTCTGATCACCTGTAAGTCTTGGGATTTGAGATACCTCTGCACTTCTGTTCTCACTGAAGACCAGAATTTGATGTTGCTGGCGGCCTGCCCCTTGCCTCGAAACGTGGAAGAGTTGAACCCATTGACCAGCTCCACAAAGATCTCTGGGTGGAACTCTGCGAAGAACTGTCTGGTAGGTGGGCCAGGATTGAGCAGGAGCCTACATGAACATTGCCACAGGGAGAGTCCCCATGAGAATTTCTGTTCCTCAGTTCAGGAACAGAGAGGCATCTGTCAAGTTCCCCAGCCAGGGGGGAGAGCAGATGAAAGCTCTAGGGATCAGGTTTAACATGTGCGCAGATGATCTTGGTCTCGAGCGCTCACCTCTCATCCTGCCAGCCACGAACTGGGCTTTGGGCATGACAGAGCCCCCAGGCTGCTGACACTTGACAACCTGCTCCTGCCCTGGAAGGACATACCCCTCATCCCCTGGCCCCACCACCCCCTTCACACACAAACAATGCTGGGCTGCTCTCTGTTACCTTTCGATGCCTCCTGCCGAATGGCCAGAGGTATCGGTGATGAGGGCTGAGCAATGTCCACAGCAACCAAAAAGCCCCTCAGCCCAGAGCCTCTAAAAAGTGGGGCACAACAGGAGAATAGATTGTTCTCTTGAGAGTCTCCAGTCGAGTGAGCTCTTGGAGGGCTCTCCGTGTAATGTGGTGGCCTCGTTACCAGTGCTTAAGTTCTGTTGGGGCCTCTCACCAAGGAAGTGAGGTCACTTATTCAAGATTTTATTACCTGGGATCCTCCCTTCAATCAAATCTACCCAAATCTGCTTCTATGCTGTTAACTGCCCCACCCCACCCCCCATGTCATCCTCTTTTTTGTACACGATGAGGTGATACAGCCCTGGACACAGCTGTCTGGAAATGTAACTAGGGTCCTAACTTTCAGGAGATAGAGCTGAAATCACTCCCTTTTCTCACCAGTTCTGTGTCCTGGAAAACACCCTGCTCCTCTCAGCTCTTCCTCAGTCCTCCAACCTGCACAGTGGAGATCGGGCTAGAATGTTCTTTCTAGGACCATCGCCATGTGCATTGAGATAATATCTATAACAGCTGTGGCTAGTGTCACGTGTGTCTAAGGCACAAAGTAGAGACTGGAAAATTACAAGAAGGCGGGTGGGACACAGCATAAAAGAACTCAAAAGACGTCCGAGTTTCAGTAAGGTGATATTGGAAATGTCACTTCCCCTCTTGGCGTCATTTTTGGGTCAGCAGCATGAAGGGGTTGAAATGAATGGAAATTCACACATTGTCACCCTTTGGAGTAAAACTGTTCAGTTGTTTCCTGTTATCATTTGAATGAGACCCAAGTGACTCAAATTGGCCTGTGCGGTGGGCAGCCTCCACATGGCACCCAGTGACCCCATCTTTGCTATACATACCGCTGTGTAACTACTATAGGGTTAGCAAATACCCCAATCAGTAGATTTTAGTCAAAGTGATGGAATGTCGTGTGTACGCTTTTATTTCAGAAATCGCTCACCTTCCTTTTATTCCCCAATTTTCCACTTCCCTCTCTCCTATCTCTGAATTGAGGAATCAAACATATATTTTGAGCTGTCATATAAAGAGCCACACAAAGGAGAGAATCGAGGCATTGCCCAAGTCAACACACAGAAAGGAACTCAAACTCCAAATCCAACCTGCATCCTGAACCCTGTGAGTAAAGTTGGGACCAAATCCTCTGTCACTTGAGTCTCAGTTGAGGCTGCAGCCCCAGCCTGTGAGACACCTTGATGCAGAGGAGTCCATTAAGCTGTGCCCGTATTTCTTACCCACAAAAATTGCGAGCTATTAAATGTATGTAATTTTAAGATGTAAGGTTTGGGGTAAATGTTGTTAGAAAGAAACAGATACCTAACAGTCTAGCAGACCCCAGGATATGGCCCTGACTTCCTGACTCCCCCTAACCCCCGCAGGTTTTTCTCCAGTTCTACTCATCACTTTCCACCTTCTCTGGCCCACTCACTTCTGCCCACATGTGTCTGCAGAAGTGGTGACTTCTCCCTGACATGCTGCTCCCAGATGTGTGAGGTGTGGCTAGCTGGTGTCATTCTGGTCCCCATAACTGTCACTCCAGTGAGGCCTCTGAGACCCTCCTACCCAGGGACTCCCCAAACTTCCCTCAGAGCACAGTCTTTATTTCCAGTCTCACATTTGCTCTTTTCTTTCTTATGTCTTGCTCCTGTACTTTTGGCCATCTCTGCTCCAGGCTGTGAGCTCCTGGAAACTAGGGAACTCTTGGTCATTTTGTGCCCCACACAAGGGCAATTGGCAGAGAAGGAGTGCTTGGTGCATAGTTGCTGAAAGAATATATGTGACTATCTTGGCGTCCTCCTCCCTTTTAACCAGCTGGACTGTGGAGGTGAATGCTAACAAGAGTTTAAAGGTGTATGTGTAGCAGGGGGGACAACATAGCCCTCTACGTGGCCCTCAGTGGGTATCAGTGATGCAAAAGCCTGTCTGCTCCTAGGTGACCAGCATTACAACTGTGGTCCTGGGCCTGCACACCCCTCAAAAACTGGTGCCTTTATTTGGGTGTCCTCAACACAGAGACTCCTCAGAGTCACGGGGGCATAGAGGAGACCATACAGGTTCCAGGGCACTGCAGTGAAAGTGGCCCCAGAAGCTTCATTTTCCCCACCTTTTTGTCCATCACTGTGGTGTCTCTTTGCTCGTGAGGGATGACCTCAGCCAAAACAATGTTATTCCCACATCCAAATGAGGACCACGAGGCCCCAGCAAAGACTGGTCTTCTTCCTAGAACCCTGGCTCTGGGTCTGAGGCTCTGCTCGCTTGTGCTCACAAGGCCTCGTTTCCCCAGCTAATCCCTCCTCTAAGGGACCTCCGTGAAGTGGAAAGCATTTTGCCAAACTCTCAGAACACAGTGGTCAGTGGTGGAGAACCAAGGTTCTCAACAGTCTTTCCAAGCATGCAGAACACTTGCAATCCGCCACGGCAAGCACACAATTTGAAGAGAAAGAAAGCCCTTCTCCCCTGCAGCACTGTCTACACTGGGGAATGGGGTGTGTGCTCAGCCTGGGTCTAGAAGATCAGAATGGTGGTCTGTAAGACCCCAGGCCCTGTCCCCTGGAGAACACTAGCGAGATGGTCTATGCCCAGACAGGTCTATGGGAACCTGAAGAATCCCCCTCATTCTTTCGACCTCTGGATACACTGCCAGAGGGGTGGACGCCCCTGCTCCATGGCAGAGATGTCTCCAACATTTTCCTGCTCTCCTCAGCACTTACATATTGTTTTCTCTTCCTTAACCACCCTCGCATCACCCCCAGCTGTGAACCCTATTTCTATTTGTACATACATGCGTCTGCATGGAAATGCGGAGAAAGTAATGGCCCAAATTGCGCCGGCTTGGCAGGAGTTCACCAGGATCTTAAGGGCTCTTATTTCAAAACTAAACGTGATGGGAGGGACTGAATACTGGTTTAGGGAGCTGGATTCCTCACTCTTATTCTGGCCTCTGCTCACATATGGTGTCCTAGACAAGTCCCTGCCTCTTTCTGGGCTTCAGTTTTCAAATTATATAAAGAGGGCTTCAATGCAGAGATGCATAGGCACGTGCACGGCCAGACAGGTTCTCAGGCTTCAGCAACAGTAGATGGGTTGTTGGCGTGAGTGAGCTCAGGCAGGCACAGGTACACAGGCCTCCTAACATGGGCAGACGCAGGCGGACATGTAGGAGGAGTGACCAAGATACCTGTCTATGTCCTAGCACAAGCAAGAGACAGGGCGCCTGTACCCCACCTCCCTGCACCAGCATGAACACTGCAAGAAGGGCTCTCCTCAAAGGTGAGCTCTGTCTGATGCCCCCACCTGCTGTGTCTAAAAGGTCCACATTCTCTGGAGCCCTAAGGACGAAGATCATTCACAGTGAAGTGGTTCCCAGCAAGTAAATTCGGGATGGAAGTGATATTTTCTTTGTAGAGGCTTGGGCCCTGGAAACACGCTCCCTGATTTGCCATACATTTTCCCTTTACAACTGAGTGGAATAAACCCAAGGAACATACCCGTAGTTGAAAGCACATGTTGTTGTTGGACAATTCACAAATCGAAGGTTTCTGGGTCCCTGAATCTCTTATTGGAAGAAAATCAACAAGCAGAATCATTTGCTATTTCAAAGCCTTTCTTGAGCTGTTATATGATGTGAGTGTAAGTTTATGAAAGGTTCAAACAACTGATATTTTCATGTATATCTGTTAAGCAGCTAATTTTAAAGTCTGTAACAAAAGTATGTTCTGAAGACATTTTTTCAAGAAAAATTACATTCCAAAGTCTGAAAACAGAAAATCCCATGTGAAGTTCTGAAAGGATAAGTTTTAAAATGTAATTCATGAGTTTGTTTATTTGAGGAACTGATTGTGAATTTTGTAAATAATTATGGATATTAGAAATGTGTATCTTAAATACATTACCATTTTGTTTTCTGATATTTTATATTTAACGTATTTTACATTACTTTCTTGTGCTTAAAAATATAATTGAATAAAGGTGGTCATAAGCAGAACGTTTTTTCTTGTTTCCTTATTTTTTGAGAGGATTTGCTAAATGAGGGAAAACACAGTTTGATTCCCTCCCTGACAAGCTCCAAGGTATGTCAGCTGTATTCCACTGCTTCAGATAGCTAACGATTTCTTGGAATTAACTGTGGACTCCTATTCTCAAATGAGGAAAAGTCCATAGATTTTCTACTCTCATCTTCTGTTTCAGTTATTTGTGATCAACTCTGTATATTACTATAGAGAATTTTATTCCAAGCAGAGCAGCTGTCCTCTGTGTCTAACAGGTTGCAGATCCAGTGGAGAATCTGATGGTGGAAATTGGTGGCTCTTTTCTAGGGACCTGAAATGGATACTGTCATTGTGGCATAGAATAGAGGTTATTATCATTTTGGGGGGGATGACCTAAAAACCAGATGATATGGCTCCAAAGAGTGGGGCACATCCCAGGCAAGAGAGCGGGCATGGCTGGATCAGAGCATCACCAGTGCCATCAGCAGAGAGGCTGGGGCACTAAGATGTCGAGTAACTTAACATCCTGGCTGGGAGAGGCCAAATGTTCTCCAGTGAGTTCGAGCATCCTACACTTCCCCCAAGGGCCTGCAGGGGGGGCACGAAGCCACTATGTCACAGGCGATGGGGTGCATGCGCAACTGCACCCGGACTTGATGGGCGGTCTTCCCTGAGGACGGAGTGCAGGCGCCATGGCGGTTGCGGGCCCGCGTGTGGGGCTGGCTGGTCTGCGGGAGGAAGACGTTCCCCGCCCGCGCCCCTGCCGGTACAAAGGGGCTGTGCCCGCTCCTCGAGGCTCCGCGTCTTCCTTTCCGGCCGCCCCGCGCGGTGTATCCCCACCTTCTCAGGTAACGTTCGATGTCGCTAGTTGTCCCTCGGATCCGGTCTCCGAGGGGCCGGCGGCGTGGAGGCTGTTCCCGGCGGGGCGTCTGTTCCGGACGCGGGGCGGTTGGCGGGAGGAGCTCCGCCCGAGGCGGAGCGCGGGAAGCGCGTGTCCTCGCGGGCGGCGCGGCTGGTCCCCGGACCCTCGGGCCGCGGGGAAGGAGCTGGGGCGCGGGCGACCGGGAGAGTTCACCGTCGCGGACAGACTCTGCTGCGTTTCCTCAGACGCCCCCGGAAGGTTGTAAAAATGTCCCTTTATTTTAGTGGCCAAGAGAAATGTTTCCGCCCCTTGTCCTCAACCGCACGGAATTATCCACTTATTCCTTTGTTCAAAGACCTTAACTAACAGACTATACACGGATGATGTGCAGGTAACGTGGATCTAGTTGAAAACGTATTGAAAGAGTAAAAAAACAGGGCTTCCCTGGTGGCACAGTGGTTGAGAGTCCGCCTGTGGATGCAGGGGACACGGGTTCGTGCCCCAAAGAGTAAAAAAAACAGTGTAGTAAAACACACTATGTTAAGTTTTATAGTTTAAACATGTCAGAATCAGAATTTATTGTATTTTACTTTTCCGTCTTAAAGGAATAAAATTATTTGGAGCGTATTGTCAGCTATGGATCGGCACTTGCCATTTACCTCGACAAGGATTAAATCAGGTTCTGGTGCAGCTGCTGCAGCCGCTGACCTTCAACACCCCCTGAAAGGAGTTCAGGGTGGAGAGCGGAAATGACTTGCTCTGTGCTCGGGGGAAGCTGGCAGGACAGCTCTTCAGAGAGTTAGATACTTTCAGGACCTGATTTTATGAGCCCAGTTCTTGTATCTCTTCGTGTCTAGAGAAGCACTGAAATCCTTCATGGTGACGTCACTAGCCGGAGCCTGCATGAGACAAGCAGAAACCTTCTGCAAAAGTTATATGTGCTCGATTGCGTGTACTCCCCCTTCAACAAAATTGCATATACACTGACCTTCCCCCTGCCTCTTTGGAACACTTTCTTGGAGCTATCTGAGATTCTGTTTCCCAGGAATATAGTCTTTATTTTTCCCCCAATAAAACTTAACTCACAACTTTCATGTTGTGCTATTTTCTTTACGTCACCAATATTTATTATTTATTTTTTTTAAAAATCATTCTTTTTTAAATTTATTTAATTTATTTTATTTTTGACTGCATTGGGTCTTCGTTGTTGCATGGGCTTTCTCTAGTTGTGGCGAGCGGGGGCTACTCTTTGTCGCGGCGTGCGGCTTCTCATTGTGGTGGCTTCTCTTGTTGCAGAGCACGGACTCTAGGTGTGTGGGCTTCAGTAGTTGTGGCTCGCAGGCTCTAGAGCGCAGGCTCAGTAGTTGTGGTTCACGGGCATATTTGTTCCGCTGTATGTGGGATCTACCCGGACCGGGCTCAAACCCGTGTCCTCTGCATTGGGGGGTGGGTTCTTAACCACTGCACCACCAGGGAAGCCCCACAACGAGCAATATTTAAGATGTAGTTCTTAGCTTTTTTCTCATTTTCAAGTCAAAATATTGCTGTGTTTGAAATTTTCTCATAATACAGTGACAGTCTTAAATATTTATACATATAAGCTCATTGAAAAATCTTCGGCAATATTCCAATGTGACTAGTATTATTAAAAATAATATTCATGTCAAGACCAAATTTTTATAAGAATGTAATTTAAAATATCATGAATCACTTTTAGAAGTTCCAGGCACAGTGACGATTTTTAAAATACCAACCATTGCATACTTCATAAGACCATTTAAGATGAAATATATTAAAACTTAAAACTTCAACAGAATACTTAAAAGGTAAGACAGGGGCTGCTTTTTGTAAATTAAATACATTCATAGCAAATAAATTTTCTGCTAATAGAGAATATGAAGTGTTTTAGCTTAATGTTGTATAGCTCCATTCAAGAGGTGAAATTAGGATATCTATAATCTCCTTATTATTTATTTTAAGCCTCTTTCCCATAAGAATTGATATTTCTATCTGTAGAATCTTCGTAGCTTATTCATTTACTTTTTATTTTGGTTTATTTTCTACAACAGAAAGAGTATTCCTATGTCTTGTTAAAGTTTTTATTCTCCTAACCTAGTTCAAGGTTACTTTCTGACATTAGTTGTAAACAAGGGGAGAGGCCTTATAATAAGCATGCGATTTTTCCTATAGTCAAGATGTTTTTCTTGGACGACTTTCTTTACGATTTCCACTTTGGTCACAATATTATCCCATTGTGACAACTGCATAAAAAATTGTAATCTATTTATACCTAGATGCTTCTGATTTCACCACAGTGCATTTGTTAATATGATTTTACATTAAATATTAATATAACATAGTTGATTTTATTCATATATGCTAACATGTTTTATATAGGTGCACACATATATGAATATTTGCTACATGCCATTCATTTGCATAGAATGATAGCTGATTGTATCTGATCTTTCTGACTGACAATTGGATAGATTTATGTGTGTTTAAAGTACTACTTAGAACAGACATTAAAATATCACATCGTCACATTATACAGTATTTTAAAGGTCATATTTTAAATGGTGGGAGCAGAAATTTTGTCCATTAAGGTTAAGAAATGATCAGGTCACAATTTTGGCATCGTCATGCTCAGTGGAGGAACGTGGCTTCTACGTCTTCGTACGTGTGCCACAGTTACACCTATATAATATCTGTGAGCGTGATCATTTTTATGTCAACATTATCTTTTCCCAATATACTCGTAATTACTAGTTTTTCCTTTTACTTCAGTACAATCAATAAAGCTTTCTTTTGCAGTGATGGCATTTTTTCTTTTTTAACATGAAGGTACCTTGTCATCTGACATATTTGTACATGATGGGCTACTGCTCTTATACAAAGCAGAGTACTTTCATTTCATATTTTCATCTGTATTCCAGATCTAACCTGATTTCTCAGGAGCATTATATACTTTTTTAAACTGTATTAAACACATAAGAACAGATCACTTTTTATCTTTACCTACCTCATGAGCTAAATGGATATAGACATTATAATAACATGTAAGTCTGACAAAATTGGGAAGCATTCCAGGGTTTGAGCTTCAAGTAATTTTATGTAATCTTCTAAGAGGTAATTTATTTCTGGCACATTATATGGCAACATCTACAATCACTTGTAAGTTTGTGTGCCATTTGGGCTTTCTGATATTGTCACTTTTATCCCCTAGGAACTGAGTTTGAATTTTTTTTTTTTTTTTTCTTTTTGCGGTACGCGGGTCTCCCACTGCTGTGGCCTCTCCCGTTGTGGAGCACAGGCTCCGGACGCACATGCTCAGCGGCCATGGCTCACGGGTCCAGCCGCTCCGTGGCATGTGGGATCCTCCCGAACCGGGGCACGAGCCCGTGTCCCCTGCGTCGGCAGGCAGACTCCCAACCACTGCGCCAGAAGGGAAGCCCTGAATATTTTAAAAAACACTTCTGATTAGAAAATATCAGGATGAAACATTGAATTTTTGTGGTCACAACTCTGTTCTCATTATTCTAATGTAATATTTGAGTTGGCACATAATTTGATTTTGTTCCATTAGTATGAAATGTAAGCATGGAAACAAATTTTTAAAAAAGCATTCTTGGAATAAATGAACCAGTCACAATGAATTATTAGTTATTTTATTTTTATTTTATAAATGGGCTGTTTGAATATGTTCAGCCATGAAGTGACATGTAGACTCACTTCTGAAACCTGACAGACATCTCTGGTGAGTGACTTCTTAGAAAGTGACTCAGGATACAGCCATACCAGTAAAATGACAGCAGCCAAAAGAAAAAAAAGAAAAACTCCCAAATAACATAATATATAATAAATGATTATACACATGTGCATTCTTAATTTAACATAAAATATGTAAAATTGGTGTTATTGGAAAATTTCTACTATCATGAGTAATGTACTTCTCTCTGTTATAAATTCTATTTAACAAAATGAAACGGTAAAACTAGGTGACAGGGGAAATTAATAGTAATTACTGGTAGGACAATTTAAAAATAATATGTGTTAGAAAAAAATAAAAATTTGTTTAATACATTTTCATTTCAAAATTGTTTCAGATATATAGAAAATTTGCAAGAATAGTGCAGGATTTCACAATTAGCCCAGACTCAGTTTCCTCTCTTATTACAGTTTCATGGCATTAGGGTACATTTTTACAGTTAATGAACTAGTGTTGACACCTGATTATTAACTATAACCCACACTTTTTCCAAATTTTCTTAGACTTACCTTTTTCTCTTCTAGGATTGCATTCAGGATATCTCACCCTCATTCCATTTAGCTGCCATTTCTCTTTAGAACACTGTTAGTTGTTATAGTTTCTGAGACATTTCTTGTTTTTGATGACCTTGACAGTCTCGAGTTGGGATTTACCTGTTGTTTCCCTCGTGATTAGCCTGAGGTTATGTGTTTCACTTCATATCAAGGGCACATGCTCTGCAGATGACTTACTACTGTTGATGTTGCCCTTGATCACCTGGCTGAGGTGGAGTTTGTCAAGTTCCTCACTGTAACATCAATCTTTTCTCCCTTCCATTCAGTGTGTACCGTTTTGAAGGATGTCACTGCGTGTAGGGCACACTTAGGGAGTTGGGTAGTTATGCTCCACCTTTCTGATAGTTAAACATCTGTATCTATTATTCGGGATTTTGCCTGAGTGATTCGTACACTCCCATATTTATGTATCTGTTTTTTCCAGAAAAAATAGCCAGTAAGTTTATGAAATGATGCTCCATCTCAGAAGGATCAGAGAGATGCTGGGTCCAAACATCTGTGCCTTGAATACTGTCCAGCACAGTCTTGCTCAGTAAATACCTGTGAATAAGTCTTAAAAGATATGAGGGAGGGCATACATAGTGTGCATAGGTGGCAAAAGCAGATTCCAGGCAGAGGGGAGAGCAAGGTAAAATGCTGTAAAGAAGGAACATGGCTGGCTTGTTTCAGGAAAGTTGGGAATGCTGGGTGGTTGAAGTTAAGTGAGCAAGGGATAGAGCTTCGGTCCACTTTGAGTTAATTTTTCTGAGTGGTACAAGAAAGGAGTCCAATTGTATTCTTCTGTAGGTTGTTATCCAGGTTTTTTCCAGCACCATTTATCGAAGAGACTGTATTTCCCCTTCTGCATCTCCTTGGCTCCCTTGTCAAATATTTGTTTACAGTAAATGACTGGTTTTATTTCAGTGCTCTTGATTCTGTTTCATTGGATTAAGTTTCTATTTTTTGCCAGAATCTATTGTTTTGATTACTATAGCTTTGTGATAAAGTTTGAAGTTAGGAATTGTGATGCCATTAGATTTGTTCTTCTTTGACCAGGTTGATTTGGTTATTAGTGGTGTTTTGTGGTTCCATACAAATTTTGGGGTTGTTTTCTCTTTCTGTGAAAAAATCATTGGAATATTGACAGAGATTGCACTGAATTTATAGACAGCTTTGGGTAGTATAGATATTTTTACAATATTCTTCTGTTTCATAATCATGGAAACGTTCTTCATTTATTTGTATCTTCAGTTTTTCATCAGTGTTTTGTCATTTTCAGTGTATGGATATTTTACCTACTTGGTTTAATTTATTCCTAAATGTTTTATTTATTTCTGATGCCATTTTAAATATGATTGCTTTTTACATTTCTTTTTCAAATTGTTGTTAGTATATGGAAGTACAATTGCTCTTCTTCACATGTTGATTTTGTATCTTGCAACTTCACTGAATTTGTCTATAATTAGTAATACATTTTTTGGAATCTTTGGGATTGTCTCTATATAAGATTATATTAAATGCAAACAGAAATAGCTTTACTTCATCCTTTTGAATTTGTATTTCTTTTATTTATTTTTCTTGCCTAATCACTCTGGCTATGACTTCCAGTATTATGTCAAAAAGGAGTGGTGAGAGTGCACAAAACTTATTTTGTTTATATTTTTAGCAGAAAACCTTTCAAACTTTCACCACTGATTTTAATGTCTGCTGTGAATTTGTTCAATATGACTTTTATTGTGTTGAGGTACATTCTACGTATAGCAATTGGTTGAGTATTTTTTATCATGGAAGGTTCTTTAATTATTTCACATTCTCTTTCTGTATCTATTGAGATAACCATATGATTTTCATATTTCATTCTCTTAATGTGGTGCATCACATGTTTGAATTACATAGGTTGAATTACCCTTGCATTCTAGGGATAAATTCCACTTGATCATGGTGTATGATCCTATCAATATACTGTTGAATTTTGTTTGCTAGTATTTCACTGAGAATTTTTGCATCTGTATTAGTAATACTTGACAGTTGTTTTTTTCCTTTCTTGTAATGTTCTTATCTAGCTTTGGTATCAGGATAATGCTGGACTCATCAAATGAGTTTGGGAATGTACCTCAAAGTTTTTTTAGAAAACTTTGACATGGAGTTGTTTTAATTCGATTTAAATGTTTGGTTGAATTTCCCAATGGAAATTGGAAAATGTCCATCTGGTCCTAGCCTTTTTTTTTTTTTTTTTTTTTTTTTGTAAATCATTTATTACTGATACTGTCTTTTCACTCATCATTGGTCTGTTTGGTTTGTCTATTTCCTCATGATTCAGTTTTGGTATTTTTTATGTTGCTAGGAATTCATTTCTTCTAGGGTATCAAACTTGATGGTATATATGTGCTGATGGAAACCTCTCATGAGCTGTTGTATTTTTGTTGCATCAGTTGTAATGTCTCCTTTTTCATTTCTGATTTTGAGTATTCTCTTTTATTCTTCATTAGTATAGCTAAAAGGTTAATTTTGTTTTCATTTCAAAAACCACCTCTTGCATTGATGTTTTCTATTGTTTGCATGGTCTCTGTTTTATTTCTGTTCTCATATTTCTTATTTCATTGCTCTGCTACTTGTGAGCTTAGTGGTTTTTCCTTTGTTTGCTAGTCCCGTGAGAAGTAAGGTTGTTTACTTGTGATCTTTCTTTTTTCTTATTGTAGGCATTTGTTTCAATAAACTCTCTTATTACTGTTTTTCTTGCAGCCCATAAGTTTTAGCAAGTTGTGCTTCCATTGCCTTTTAAGATATTTTTTAAATTTCAAAGACATTATTGTAAAGCTGTTGTAATCTCCCCCCCAGTTTTATTGAGATATAATTGAACACAGTACTATTTAAGTTGAAAATGCACATTATAATGATTTGACTTCCATATATCGTGAAATTGCTATTGCAGTAAGATTAGTTAACAAACATCTTCTTATGTAGATGCAAGAAAAGAAAAATAAGGAAAATATATTTTCCTGTGATGAGAACTCTTAAGATCTACTTGCTTAACAGCTTTCCAATACACCATATGGCGGTGTTAACTCTATCCATCATGGTGTATATAACGTTCTCTATACTTACTTACCCTATAACTGCGAGTTGGTACTTTTGGACTTCATCAAGTTCTGCCTCTTCCCACCTCCCTCCTCTGGTAACCAAAAATCTGACCTTTTTCTATGAGTTTTGTGTGGTTGTTGTTTTTTTTTCACATATAAGCTTGGTCTGACTTCTCTCACTTAGTATAACGCCCTCAAGGTCCATCCATATTGTCACCAATGGCAAGATTTCCTTATTTCTTATGGCTGAATGTTAGTCCATTTTCTAAATATACCACTAGGTTTATATCTACTCATCTGTTGATAGACACACGTTTTTTCCATGTCTTGGCTATTGTAAACACTGCTGCTATGAACATGGAGGTGCAGATATCTCTTAAACATAGTGTTT
>NW_020173138.1:0-10826 GCF_003031525.2 Neophocaena asiaeorientalis asiaeorientalis | reverse complement strand
TTTTTTTTTTTTTTTTTTTTTTGTAAATCATTTATTACTGATACTGTCTTTTCACTCATCATTGGTCTGTTTGGTTTGTCTATTTCCTCATGATTCAGTTTTGGTATTTTTTATGTTGCTAGGAATTCATTTCTTCTAGGGTATCAAACTTGATGGTATATATGTGCTGATGGAAACCTCTCATGAGCTGTTGTATTTTTGTTGCATCAGTTGTAATGTCTCCTTTTTCATTTCTGATTTTGAGTATTCTCTTTTATTCTTCATTAGTATAGCTAAAAGGTTAATTTTGTTTTCATTTCAAAAACCACCTCTTGCATTGATGTTTTCTATTGTTTGCATGGTCTCTGTTTTATTTCTGTTCTCATATTTCTTATTTCATTGCTCTACTACTTGTGAGCTTAGTGGTTTCTTCCTTTGTTTGCTAGTCCCTTGAGAAGTAAGGTTGCTTATTTGTTATCTTTCTTTTTTCATATTGTAGGCATTTGTTGCAATAAACTCTCTTATTACTGTTTTTCTTGCAGCCCATAAGTTTTAGCAAGTTGTGCTTCCATTGCCTTTTAAGATATTTTTTAAATTTCAAAGACATTATTGTAAAGCTGTTGTAATCTCCCCTCCAGTTTTATTGAGATATAATTGAACACAGTACTATTTAAGTTGAAAATGCACATTATAATGATTTGACTTCCATATATCGTGAAATTGCTATTGCAGTAAGATTAGTTAACAAACATCTTCTTATGTAGATGCAAGAAAAGAAAAATAAGGAAAATATATTTTCCTGTGATGAGAACTCTTAAGATCTACTTGCTTAACAGCTTTCCAATACACCATATGGCGGTGTTAACTCTATCCATCATGGTGTATATAACGTTCTCTTCCCAGTTTTATTGAGATATAATTGAACACAGTACTATTTAAGTTGAAAATGCACATTATAATGATTTGACTTCCATATATCGTGAAATTGCTATTGCAGTAAGATTAGTTAACAAACATCTTCTTATGTAGATGCAAGAAAAGAAAAATAAGGAAAATATATTTTCCTGTGATGAGAACTCTTAAGATCTACTTGCTTAACAGCTTTCCAATACACCATATGGCGGTGTTAACTCTATCCATCATGGTGTATATAACGTTCTCTATACTTACTTACCCTATAACTGCGAGTTGGTACTTTTGGACTTCATCAAGTTCTGCCTCTTCCCACCTCCCTCCTCTGGTAACCAAAAATCTGACCTTTTTCTATGAGTTTTGTGTGGTTGTTGTTTTTTTTTCACATATAAGCTTGGTCTGACTTCTCTCACTTAGTATAACGCCCTCAAGGTCCATCCATATTGTCACCAATGGCAAGATTTCCTTATTTCTTATGGCTGAATGTTAGTCCATTTTCTAAATATACCACTAGGTTTATATCCACACATCTGTTGATAGACACACGTTTTTTCCATGTCTTGGCTATTGTAAACACTGCTGCTATGAACATGGAGGTGCAGATATCTCTTAAACATAGTGTTTTTAATTCTTTCAATATATTCCCATAGATGAAAATTCTGCACCATATGGTAGTCGTATTAAATTTTGAGGGCCTTCTCTAGTGTTTTCCATAGAGGCTGAACCAATTTATAAGACAAGCAAAAGCACACAAATCATCCCTTTTCTCCACATCTTTGCTAGCATTTGCTAGCAGATCTCTTGTCTCTTTGATGAATTCCATTCTAACAATCCTGAGGTGATATCTCATTGTGGTTTAGATTTAATTTCCCTGATGTGTAATGACGTTGAACACATTTTCATGTATTTGTTGTACATTCACATATCTTCTTTGGAAAAATATCTGTTGGGGTCTTTGCAACAGGTTTTAATTAGCTTAATTTATTTTGTGCTACTGAGTTCTATGATGTATTTTGGATATCAACCCCTTATTTGTTGTAAGGTTTGCAAATATTATTTTTGATTACATAGGCTCTTTTTGTTATTTATTTATTTTATTTTTTGTGTAGCAGATTTTTAATTTGATATTGTTCCACTTGTTAATTTTTTAAATTGTTGCTTGTGCTTAAGGTATCATCAAAAATAATATTAAAGACCTGTGTTAAAAAGATTTTTACTGTTTTCCTCCAGGAAGAAAAGCCTCCCGTCTTACAGTTGTCTTTACCTTATCTTATTTCTATTTAATTGTCATGAGTGGTGTTAGACAGGAGTCTAGTTTAATTCTTTTGCATATAACTATGCAGTTTTCCAAGCACTGTTTAATGAAGAGATTGCCTCTCCACCGAGTGTTCCTGACTGTCTTATCAAATATTAGTTGACCTTATATGCATGGGTTTATATCTGGATTCTCAGTTCTATTCCATTGTTGTGTATGCCTTTCTACATGACAGTACCATACTACTTACATTACTATAGCTTTATAATACAGTTTGATATCATGGAATGTGATACCTCCAGGTTTGCTGTTCTTTCTCATGGTCGCATTGCATATACAAGTTCTTTTGTGATTCCTCATACATTTCTCTGTTGTTTTTTTCTACTTTAAAAAATGCCATTGGATTTTGATAGGAATTGCATTATATCCATAGATGGCTTTGGGTGGTATGGACATTTTAAAAATATTAATTCTTCCGATCATGAACAAGGGATAACTTTACGTTTATTTCTGTCTTTTCCAATTTTTTTCATCAGTGTATTGTAGCTTGTATTGTAGATATCGTTCATCTCCTTAGATAAATTAATTCCTTATTATTTTATTAGTTTGGATGCTCTTATAAATAGAATGGTTTCCTTTTTTCAGATCATTGTTAGTATATAGAAATATGACTGATTTTTGCATTTTAAGTTTTTATTCTGCAACTTTACTGATTATGTTGATTAGTTTTAACAGGTTTTTGGTGACTTTTTCAGAGTTTCTATATATAAAATCATGTTATCTTAATATAGACACTTTTTACCTCTTAATTTCCAATTTTGATGCCTTTTATTTCTCTTCCTTGACTGATTGCCCTGGCTAGGACTTCCATTTCTATGTTGAATGAGTGGTGATTGTGGACTCCCTTGTCTTGTTTCTGATATTAGAGAAAAAGTTTCACACTTTCACTCTTGAGTGTGCTTTGAACTGTGACCTTGTCATATTTGGCCTTTTAAAAAAAATTATTTACTTTTGGCTGCATTGGGTCTTTGATGCTGCATGCGGGCTTTCTCTAGTTTCAGTAGATGGGGGTTACTCTTCGTTGTGGTGCGTGGGCTTCTCATTGCAGTGGCTTGTCTTGTTGCACAGCATGCGCTCTAGGCATATGGGCTTCAGTAGTTGTGGCACACAGGCTCAGTAGTTGTGGCTCACGGGCTCTAGAGCACAGGCTTAGTAGTTGCGGTTCACGGTCTTAGTTGCTCCTTGGTATGTGGGATCTCCCAGGACCAGGGCTTGAACCCATGTCCCCTGCATTTCCTGGCAGATTCTTAACCACTGCGCCACCAGGGAAGTCCCGATATTTAGCCTTTATTATGTTGAGTTACATTCATTTTATACCTAACTTATTAAAGGCTTTTTCTGTGCCTATTGATATTATATGTTCCTTTTGTTCTATTAATATGATGCATCCCATTTATTTGACTTGCTAGTATTTATTCAGAATTTTTAAACCTATATTCATCAGTGTTATTGGCCTGTAATTGGCAGTGTCCATTTCAGATTATTATATCAAAGTAATGCTGGCCTCGTAAAATGAGTTTGGGAGATATTCCTCCTCATCCATTTTTTCTCTTTCTTTTTTGAAGACTTTTAGGATTGGCATTAATGCATTAAATATTTGGTAAAATTTACCAGTGAAGCCATTTGATCTTGAGTTTTTCTTCATTTGAAGAGTTTTGATTACTGATTTAATTTCCATACTACTAATTGCTTCATTTAGATTTTCTCTTTCTTCCTAATTCACTTTTGATGGGTTGTATGTTTCTAAGAATTTTTTCCATTTTTCTAGGTTGCCCAGCTTGTTAGCATGTAGTTGTTCAAAGTAACATGTTATCCTTCTTATCGCTGTAGTAGAGTTGTAATGTTTTCTCTTTTATTTATAATTTTGTTGATTTGGGTCTTCTCTTCTTTTCCTTGGTTATTCTAGCAAAACGTTCGAAATTTTATCTTTTAATGAACCAACTCTTAGTATCACTAATCTTTTCTGTTGTTTTCCTCTTCTCTATGACATTGATTTCTGCTCTAATCTTTATAATTTTCTTGCTTCTGCTAATTTTGGGCTCATGTTGTTCTTTTTCCAGGTCCTTGAACAGAAGAGTTAGGTTTAATCTTTATAATTTTCTTGCTTCTGCTAATTTTGGGCTCAGTTTGTTCTTTTTCCAGGTCCTTGAACAGAAGAGTTAGGTTTTGTGTGTGTGTGTGTGCGGTACGCGGGCCTCTCACCGCTGTGGCCTCTCCAGTTGCGGAGCGCAGGCTCCGGACGCGCAGGCTCAGCGGCCATGACTCACGGGCCCAGCCGCTCCGCGGCATGTGGGATCTTCCCGGACCAGGGCACGAACCCGTGTCCCCTGCATCGGCAGGCGGACTCTCAACCACCGCGCCACCAGGGAAGCCAAGAGTTAGGTTTTTTATTCGAGATATTTCTTAATTCGTAAGGTAGGCATTTGTTGCAATAAACCTCTCTCTTAACGCTCCTTTTGCTGCATCCCATAGCCTTTAGTATACTGTGTTTCCATTTCAGTTTGTCTCAAAATAGTCTTATTTCTTCTTAAATTTATTCTTTGATAAATTAGTTGGTCAGGAGAGTGTTGATCAATTTTTTTGTATTCATTAGTGTTCCAGTTTTCCTCCTGTTATTGATTTCTAGTTTAATAATATGCTCAGACAATATACTTGGTATAAATTAAGTCTTCCTGAGTTTACTAAGATTTGCTATGTGGTCTGTCATGTGGTCTTTGCTAGAAAATATTTGGCTTTCCTGACACATGGAGCCAGCAAATCTCATGAGTTCTGACGACTGGTGTCTGCGGCTCTAACCGGGGAAAGAAAAGCAGGACTCCACATACACATTCAACACGTGAAAAATACACGTAAAATGTACATGGAGCTTCAGCTCTATCTCTACCCTCACTGCCTGGCAATTGACAGAGTGGCAGGTCAGGGCTATTGATTGCCTTTTGATGCACTTACAGACTTACTTGGAATTGGGAAGAGAAGATTACTTATGAATTTGCATGTAAAAATTTTATAATAACCTATCTGGAAGTTGGATTACCACTTTCCTGGGCAATTGATAGGTTATTTTACACAACACCTCATACGTTTCCTTTAGTAACATTTGTTCACAGTATATATATTTCTGAATATGTATGAAAGTCACATGCCATATCAGCCCAGAGAAGCCATTGACGGGTCTTTAGAGATCAGTGACCTTTGAGGACGTGTTTGTAGAACTCACTCATAAAGAGTAGGACCTGCTGGACACATTGCAGACAAAGATGTACACAGATGTGATGCTGGACGACGCCCGTTGTTTCATCTTCTGGGTGCGTCTCTCAATATTTATTTACTTCCTTATGCATGTCTTATTGAGATAGGCTCTGCAGCTTCCACATATGCTGTTGCACTCTTGGCCCTGACTCATGCTTCTGTAGCACTTAGAGCAACCTGGAACGAATGTGTTCCTTTACTTATCACAGCACATGTGCCCCTTCATGGAGATACAGTCTCCATTACCACAATCGCACGTATTCCTTACTAGTCTGCCACCAACACGCAGAATAATGCTGGACGCAGATAAGGGCTATTTTATATAACAGACAAGTGACTTTATGTTGCTAAGTAATTCTTCTGCTCGGGGGACTACTATGAGGTTTGAACACAGCAAAAAGCACATAACAGCTTGTATCCCCCTTTTTACATGAATTCCAAGTAATAATCTCATGGGTTTTATGTTTATTGGATTCTCTTGGAAAACAGTGTTAAGCATATTATGATAACGTTGCTTCCTTCCTGGCTGAGGCGTCTAGGCAGCCTGCAGCCTGACTTTCCTCTTGGGCAAGAACAGCAGCAACCAGAGACTCTTACTGTCTTTGAGTGAAGTGCCGGGTGACAACCTTCAGTGTTTTCCCCTTCAGGGTGCTCGAACTTGGGCTGCCATTGATGCCCTCGCACTTGAGCCTTGGCATGTTGTCCTGCACTTGCATTGCATGCACTGTTCTCAGCACAGAACTTTAAATCCATCTAGCATTTCCCACGTGTATCAGGGCATCAGCTCTACAAACCAGATGTAATTTCCCAGTTGGAGCAAGAAGAGTAGGTGTGGAGGGAAGAGGAGGGTTTCCCCAGGCTGGGTTCCAAGTCAGCTCCAGACACATGTGCTCTGTGTGGGGAGGGAGCAGGACACTTGGAATGTCAGCTGGAGGTTGGCTCGACTAAAGGATATTTTTAGAAATGTATGTGAAGCCATTGAGTCAAATTATCCAGACCCTGTCATTATGCATCACACATCACGTTCTCTTCACGTTTCCCCCTGTACTTTTCACCTCAGAGAAGGAAAATTCCTGTCCGCGTGAGAGTTAAAATTTCATGTTTTTGTCTTTGCCATGGTCCCTTTAATAATTTTTCCTCTCATATTCCCTGTAGCGTCTGAATTTATTTTATTCTTCTTTTACCTAAACACTGAACATCTTATTAACATTTTTCTAAACCATGTTTCTATTCATCGGTGTGTTTCTCAAATTCATGTTGTTTCCCCATGTAATGTACTTTTCAACAATTTAATCCCCCTAATGTCACATGTGTCGTTTCTTATTTATTTATTTAATTTAATTATTATTTTTGTCTTATTTCAAGCAAAAACTGTGACCATTAAAAGCAAGAAATGATATCCGGGCAAGTTATATTCCTGGTGGAACAATGTAGCTGTAAGAAAATAGTAAATTTCTTCAGGTGTGAACCCTGGTCATCCACATGTGAAACCTGGGAATGAGGTAAGTGAGGAATTCAGCAGACTCATAGAACTCAGTTCCAGTGCGGTGTAAACACTAGCCCAGCATAAAGTGTTCACTTTATGGACTGAATTAGACTGAATTTTGATGATAGCTAGCAGAAGTGCTACAAAGGGGGGATGTCCATGCAGAAGATTTACATACTATGTGTATGTAACTGACATGGAGATCATTTTAACTGGAGAATATCATTCAATAGACTTACATACACATGATTTTTCACAGCATAGAAAACACTTTTACTGTAATGAATGAAGGAGAGCCCTGAGGGATTTTTCATTGCTTAGTCAACATTGAATTCTCACACTGGATCTATCAATGCTAAAATCAACCTGAAAAGCCGCAGTTCATATCAAAATTCTCAGACATGGAAAAACTCTTATCAAGAATGTTTTACCACACATTTCAGCTATGAATTCATAATTTTGGCTAATAACCCCTTATTTTTATAAATAAGTAAAATAAAAATATAGATTTGTTAAGTAATCTTAGAATGATAAATACAAAATTTTGTAACAATAAGTACTTTTTTTAATAGGTTAGCATTAAGAGATATATATAAACAAAGGTATATGTGACAATTATTATGATCCACTTAATTGTGACTGTCAGTATGATTATCAGTTGCTTTCTCATCAGAAATTTTGCAGGCCAGAAGAGAGTGAAATGATATGCTTAAAGTACGGTGGAAACAACCTACCAACAATTCTATATCTTACAATATTATTCTTCAAAAATATGGAAAATGAGAGACATTCTCAGACAAAAGCTGAAGGAGTTCAGTACCATAATACCTATCCTTGAAGAAATGCTAAAGGGAGTACTTCAGGTTCAAATGAAAGGACACCAGTAACTTGAGGCCATATGAAAATATATATTTCTCTGATAAAAGTAAATAAATGGACAAATAGAAAAAAAACTAAAATTTTGACTTGTAACTACACTTTTCATTATTATAGGATATTTTTTAAAACCAAAATATTAAAATAATTATAAATTTATTGCTATTGCATGATTGTTTCCCCCAAAATTCATATGTTAAAAATACAACCTCCAAATGTGTTGGTATTAGGATGTAGGGCCTTTGGGGGGTACTTAGGTTATGAGGGCAGAGCCACCATGAATAGGATGTGTGTGCTTTTATTTATTTTAAAATGTGTATTTATTTACTTATTTGGCTGCATTCGCTTTTAGTTGCAGCACGTGGGATCTTTGTTGTGATGCACAGGCTTCATATCTAGCTGTGATATGGGGGCTCGGTAGTTGCAGCACACAGGCTCTCTAGTTGTGTCAGACAGGCTGTAGAGCCAGCATACAGGCTCAATAGTTGTGGTGCATGGGCTTAGTTGCCCTTTGGCATGTGTGATCTTAGTTCTCTGACCAGAGATCGAAGCCAGGTCCCCTGCATTGGAAGGTGGATTCTTAACCACTGGCCTACCAGGGAAGTCTCTTGTGTGCTTTTAAAAGAGACCCCAGAGAGCTCTCTAGCCCCTTCCTCCAGGTGATGATATAATGAAAAGTCTATGACTCAGAAAAACAGTTTTACCTAACCACCTTGATCTCACACTTCAGCCTCCAGAACCATGAGAAATAAACTTTTGTTTATAAGTTACCCAAGCTGTGGCATTTTGTTATAACATCCCAAAATAACTAATTCGTACATCTACATTAACAGAAAACAATGTATAGCGGCTTGTGACATTAATAACATGTAATTAATGTGTAAATATGTGATTTGTGACATTAATAACATGTAATTAATGTGTAATGTAATAGGAGATGTAATAGAGATTTTGCGTGTGATTAAAATCATATTGATATCAGTTTAAGCTAGTTTGATAGGATTTTATATATAATCTCCATGGTATCCACAAATTTATTATCTATAGGATATACACAGAAGGAAATTAAAAGTAAGTCAAGTCAGTGGACTTCCCTGGTGGTCCAGTGGCGAAGACTCCACGCTCTCAATACAGAGGGCCTGAGCTCAATCCCTGGTCAGGGAACTAGATCCCTCATGCCACAACTAAGATTTCGCATGCTGCAAAGAAGATCAAAAGTCCCCTGTGCCACAACTAAGACCTGGCACAGCCAAAGAAATTAATTTAAATTATATATATATATAAATTCCATATATACGGCTTAAAGTCATCAGTTAAAAAACAAAGATGTCCCCAGCCTTTTTCCGGCATCTGGGCCTGGAGGGGCTGCTCTGAAGACGGCCGAGCAGCAAGGAGGCCCACGGTGAATCCCAGCCAGACACGAGCTGTTCGTCGTTTTCCCGGGAGAGCTCCAGGGTCTTGGTGTCCAGAGAGCTGCTGATGGAGGGCAGCGGCGGCCGCGGAGGTATATGGGACAGGTTGCTCATCAACTCCAAGTGTAATTCTAGAAAGAATTCCACTCTTCAAAAAATTCGGATAGAGAGGAGTCCCCTATTGGACCAAGTACAGAGCTTTCTCCCACAGATGGCTCAGGCAAACGAAAAGCTAACGGAAAAAATGGCAGCTGCACCACCTGGTCATTTCAATATTGAAAATATTGACACTATCGGAAGTTATGCAAATGAATATGGCCTTGTTTGAGATGAATCAGTCTGATTCAAAAGAAGATGACAGTTCATAAGAGAATTCACAAGACAGTTCAGAGGACAGTTCAGAATTTGAGGATGAAGATGATAGCACCTCTTCTGAAGGTGAAGTCACCATCGATACCATTAAGCTTCCTAATTCAGAAGATGGAAAAGGCAAAATAGAGGTTCTGGACCGCCCTGCCAGTGAAAAAAAAGAAAACAGTGACATAAACAATCTGAGAAACAGGTGATAGTTCCCGCTAATTCTGTGAAAAAGAATGTGGCTTGCTGGTTATTTTGCATTTCAGATACCTATGGTGCTTGTTTGCAAAAATGAGTGTATTTTGCTTCTTGGAGAAACAAGCTAGCTTTTAAAGAGTTGGAAGAGATAGCATTTGGGGATCTTCTAAGAGCAGACTGTTTTTGATCTCATGCTAAAGAGATTTAGTTTAGAAAGCTTAACTTTATGTATGGTGGTGTGTGAATTTGTTGACATCCTCTTTCATCAACATAGACTTCAGAAATCTCAAACTTATTTTAGAGTAAAAATACAAGTTACCCATTTGTTTTTGTTTTAAATTAGCCTCTTGGGGCTTCCCTGGTGGCGCAGTGGTTGAGAGTCTGCCTGCCAATGCGGGGGACACGGGTTCATGTCCCGGTCCAGGAGGATTCCATATGCATGGAGCGGCTGGGCCCGTGATCCATGGCCGCTGAGCCTGCGCATCCGGAGCCTGTGCTCCGCAACGGGAGAGGCCCCAGCAGTGAGAGGCCCGCGTACTGAAAAAACAAAACAAAACAAACACTTATGTTGGGATTTTTTAAGGTTATTGTAAAGTCACATTTATTTGTTACTATCAAAATAGGTTCAGTGAGGGAGAATTTTTTTTTTAAACACCTTTATTGGAGTATAGTTTCTTCATAATATTGTGCTGGTTTCTGCTCTGTAACAAAGTGAATCAGCTATACGTATACATGTGTGCCCATGTTCCCTCCCTCTTGCGTCTCCCTTCCACCCTCCCTATCCCACTCCGAGGGAGAAATATTTTACAAAGAAAAGAATTATATTTAGATGCCCTCAGACATATCTACTTTAATTTTTTTTAAAAATCCTTTCCACTTTGAGCTGGAAAACTGGTGCTCTGTGGTTTAATCACTGTCAGTGAATCTGTAGCCTCTCAATGCATGTAAAATTTGCTGGTTGGAAAATTTTGTGGTTTTTTTGGTTTTCTTTTTTCTTTTTATCATAAAGGAATTTTTTTGTTTGTTTCAGCTATTAAAATTA
>NW_020173137.1:296-514 GCF_003031525.2 Neophocaena asiaeorientalis asiaeorientalis | reverse complement strand
CTGCTATTGATCCCATCTAGAGTACTTTTAATTTCATTTATAGTGTTGTTCATCGTTGCTTCTTTCATCTTTATTTCTTCTAGGTCCTTGTTAAATGTTTCTTGCATTTTGTCGATTCTGTTTCCAAGATTTTGGATCATTTTTCTGAATTCTTCTTCAGGTAGACTGCCTATTTCCTCTTCATTTGTTAGGTCTGGTGCATTTTTATCTTGCTGCTT
>NW_020173137.1:0-180 GCF_003031525.2 Neophocaena asiaeorientalis asiaeorientalis | reverse complement strand
TCTCCAGTGGCTAAGGTTGGTTCAGTGGGTTGTGTAGGCTTCCTGGTGGAGGGGACTAGTGCCTGTGTTGTGGTGGATGAGGCTGGATCTTGTCTCTCTAGTGGGCAGGTCCATGTATGGTGGTGTGTTTTGGCGTGTTTGTGGCCTTATTATGAATTTAGGCAGCCTCTCTGCTAATGG
>NW_020173136.1:556-868 GCF_003031525.2 Neophocaena asiaeorientalis asiaeorientalis | reverse complement strand
TCTCAAGTGCACGTGGAACACTCTCCAGGATAGATCACATCTCAGGTCACAAATCTAGCCTCAGTAAATTTAAGAAAATTGAAATCATATCAAGCATCTTTTCTGACCACAACGCTATGAGATTAGAAATGATTTACAGGGAAAAAAGAACAAATACATGGAAGCTAAACAATATGTTACTAAATAACCAAGAGATCACTGAAGATATCAAAGAGGAAATCAAAAAACACCTAGAGACAAATTACAACGAAAACACAATGATCCAAAACCTATGGGATATAGCAAAAGCAGTTCTAAGAGGGAAGTTTATAG
>NW_020173136.1:0-157 GCF_003031525.2 Neophocaena asiaeorientalis asiaeorientalis | reverse complement strand
ATAATCTTCCAAGACTGAACCAGGAAGAAACAGAAAAAATGAACAGACCAATCACAAGTAATGAAATTGAAACTGTGATTTTAAATCTTCCAAGAAACAAAAATCTAGGACCAGATAGATGGCTTCACAGATGAATTCTATCAAACATTTAAAGAAG
>NW_020173135.1:0-2574 GCF_003031525.2 Neophocaena asiaeorientalis asiaeorientalis | reverse complement strand
GTGTTTTTGAGTTCCTGGGGCTTTTGGGGTATGTATTCTGCAGGATGTGAGAGTTTAGTTTGTGTGCTTGGGAACCAGTAGACTGTGTAGGTTACGTGTGTGTGCAGGAATCCTGGAGTATATGTATTCTAGGGCAGTGAGATTGCATATGGGTCTTTTTTGGGATTGCACATGAGACATTTGTGTACTTGGTGAGCCTGTGTGTTTAGGTACTCAGTGTGTACATCTGGATGGCATATCGGTTGCACATGTTTGTTTTCAGGCCCATGTTGTGTGTGTATATATAGTTGTGAGAGTGGTGTGTGAATATTCGGGGTGAGTAAGGTTTCGCCTGTAAAAATTTAGGTGGTAAGAGGTGGTCTGTTTGTGTATTTATTCAGGGTGAGCGTAGAAATGTATGTGTGTGTTCAGGATATATATATATAAGTGTGTGTGTGTGTGTGTGTGTATATGTGGTACAGACACAACACATATGTATATGTGGTACACACACAACACATATGTATATGTGGTATCCTTTTGGTTATATATCTGTGGTGGGAGTTGAGGGTTCTACTTGGGGTGTAAGTGGATTCTGTGCACATATTTATAGGAAAAGGTATGGCATGTGCTGGAACTGGTTCATACTATCTTGGGATAGTCAATGGTGCATATCTCTTCTCAGCTCTGTGTTTAGTGATGTCAGGTGGGTAGCTTTAAATTGGTCATGTTGGGAATATTTATACCATGTAGATACCATAAGTGAAGTCTTTCCCGCCTTTCTTGGAGAGCTTTTTATCAAGCACTTACCAGCGTACCACTGATGTGCATGTTTGGATGTATGTATGTATGAAGCAAGAATATTTGGGCATCGGTGGTTACGTATGGGACACTCGTGTGAATTGTGAGTGGGGCATCTGGGGCTATGGGCCCTTGTATATGTGCATTGACCCTGGTAATTGTGAATCATTGCATTGCTCCTATCCTGTTCTTTAGGGCCAGAGAATCCCCATAAATGTTGTTGATTCCCAGTAGAAATCATGCAGATGGCTACAGAGGTGTCTGTACCTTAGGCAGGTGGACACTACTTCAGCATTTGTGTGGTCCTAGCATCTGGGTCCCTAGAAGGGTGGGCCTGGTGGGCAGATGGCCCTTTCAGCATTTGTGTGGTCCTAGCATCTGGGTCCCTAGAAGGGTGGGCCTGGTGGGCAGATGGCCATGCAGAGCAAAACCTTCACAGGTGTGTTGTTGGCGTGACAGGCTGCAGTCAGAAAGTCATGGGGCTTCCTGGATAGGAGGTCAGATGACCAAGGGCTCTCCCAGGAAAACCCCCTGAGAATCTTTTGGACAGCTACAGACGTTACTGGCTCTTCTGTGGCACAGCTGATGTGCAAGGACACCCTCCCCATGGGGTCCAGAGCCATGTGTCCCTGAGCCCAACTGCCCCACGGTGGTGGGAACTGTTGCGTATCAGGCTGGTCAACTGTATCACTAGGTCTCAACTAACCTGTCTCCATGGAAACCTAAGTCCTCAGTGATAGGCAGGACCTCTAGGGATCACTGAGCTGACAAGGACAGAGGTGGGGAGGCTTTGTCACTGAGGGAGAGTCGGGGACTGAGACCTGGAGAGCCTTGGGAGTCCCACTCTGAGGAGATATGGCTCTGATGTTTCCAAACCCTTTAGACATGTTCTCTGTTCTTTTCTGAAGGCTCAAGATGCTTCTAGCAGTGGGAAGCTTATCTCAGTTTCATGTTTCTCTGATAGGATGAACTGACCCTTTTATTCACTATTCCAGGTCGAGCTGCAAACCCATCAGAGGGAACCATGTGATCATTGTAGCCACCAGCTGACCCTACAGCCACCTTGTGCCTCCCTTGGACCCACCCAAGAATTTCTGAGCCTTCTTTCTGGTGAGTCTTGTGGCCTTTTCTCCCTCATTGTGAATCCTCCTGCCAATAAAACATGCTGTGAATGTTAACAAAAGGAAACCTCAACTAGAATTGGAGTGTGGAAGTCCCCCCCCATAGAGGGAGCTCTCATGCCGTGTCACTCATCATCAATTACCGCAACAGGAAGAGGTCATTTACTGACCCCAAAGTGGAAGTGCAGCCACCTTACTACCCCAGCTGGAGGAGGGAAGACTTCCTTCCTGGCCAGTGACAAGAAATAGAAAATAGAGATAGCTAATAGAAAATGCCACAGTTTAGCCAATGAGACGCCATTGTCACCTGAAGTTTTCCTTTCCTCCAGTGAACTTTCATTTTTTCCCTTGATGATGACTTTCTTTCCTTGTCCCACCCTCCTTACTATAAAAGCCTTCTGGGACTTCCCTGGTGGTCCAGCAGCTAAGACTCTGCACTTCCAATGCACGGGGCATGGGTTCGATCCCTGGTTGGGGAACTAAGATTTCCACATGCCATGTGGCATGCCAAAAAAAAAAAAGCCTTCCACGTTGTGTAACCCATTGGACTATCTCCCTTTCTATCAGATGAGATGCTGCCTGATTCATGAATCATTTAATAAAACCAATTTATTCAAAATTCAAAGTAAATGTTCAAATTTACTCAGTTAAATTTTGTTTTTTAATACATTGG
>NW_020173134.1:0-3502 GCF_003031525.2 Neophocaena asiaeorientalis asiaeorientalis | reverse complement strand
CCATTGCTGTACATTACATTCCTGGAACTTATAATTGGACAGTTTTACCTTTTGACCACCTTCACCCATTTCCCCCACTGACCATCCCCACCACTGGCAACCACCAATCTCTTCTCTTTATGTGTGATTTTTTTTTTTGGATACCATTTATACGTGATAGCGTGCAGTATGTGTCTCCCTCTAACTTATTTCCCTAAGTATATCAGCCTCAAGGTGCATCCATGCTGTTGCAGTTGCAGGATTTACTTCTTTTTTAAGACTGAATAATATTCTGTCATATATATTACAGCATTTTCTTTATCCATTCATCCAACGATGAACATTTGGGTCGTTTCCATGTCTTGGCTGTTGTAAATAATCTGCAGTGAACATGAAGGTTCAGATATCTTTTCGAGAGAGTGATTTCATTTCCTTTGGATATATACACAGGAGTGGAATGCTATATTCCAATCTGTTATTTCTGTTTATGTCAGTAGTAGTTCATATTGTACTTCGTAGTTCCCAGTAGTATTTCTATGAGTATATGGTAGTTTTATTTGTAATTTTTTGAGGAACCTCCATACTGTTTTTCATAGCAGCTGAACCAAATTACATTCCAACCAACAGTGTACAAAGGTTCCCTTTTCTCCACATCCTCACCATTACTTGTTATTTCTTGTCTTTTTGGTGATAGACATTTTAACAGGTGTGAGGTGATGTCTCCTTGTGGTTTTGATTTGCATTTCCCTGATAATTAGTGATGTTGAACATCTTTACATGTATCTGTTGGCCATTTGGATGGCTTCTTTGAAAACATGTCTATTCACTTCCTCTACCCATTTTCAAATCAGATTGCTGTTTGGGTATTTGCTATTGAGTTGTATGATTTCTTTATGTATTTTAGGTATTAACTCCTTATCTGATAAATTATTTGCAAATATCTTATCCCATTCTGTAGGTTGCCTTTTCATTTTGTTGATGGTTTCCTTTGCTGTGTAGAAGCTTTTTAGTTTGATGTAGTTCCACTTGTTTATTTTATATTTTGTTGACTCTACTGTCGGTGTCAAATCTGAAAAATCATCACCAAGAGTGATGTTAGGGAGCATACCTCCTATATATTCTTCTAGTAATTTTATGATTTTAGGTCTTATGTTCAAGTTTTTAATCCAGCTGGAGTTGATTTTTGTGTATGTGTGTAAGGTAAGGATCCAGGTTCATTCTTTTGCCTGTGGCTGTCCGGGTTTCCCAATACCATTTATTGATGTGACTATCCTTTCCCTATTGTATAGTTTTGCCTCTTTTGTCATAAATGAATTGACCATATATGTGTGGGATCTTTCCTGGTCTTTGTATTTTCTGTTCCATTGATCTATTTGTCTGTTTTTATGCCAGTATCATATTGTGTTGATTACTGTAGCTTTGTAATATAGTTTGAAATCAGGGAGTGTGGTATCTCCAGCTTTGTTCTTCTTTCTCAAGATTTCTTTGGCTAGTTGGGTTCTTTTGTGGTTCCATACAAATTTTAGGATTGTTTTTCCCTATCTGGGAAAGATGCCATTGGGATTTTGATAGGGATTTCATTGAATCTGTAGAGTGTTTTGGATATTATGAATATTTTAATAATATTAACTTTTCCAGTTCATGGGCACAGACTGTCTGTCCATTTGTTTGTGTCTTCTGCAATTTCTTTCATCAGTGTTTTATAGTTTTCAATGTAAAGAACATTCACCTCCTTGGCTAAATTTATTCCTATGTAGTTATTATTTTTGTTGCAGTTATAAATCGGATTGTTTTCTTACTTTCTCTTTCTGATCGTTTGTTGTTAGTGTATAGATATGCAGCTGATTTTTGTATATTCATTTTGTACCCTGCAACTTTAAATTTGTTTATTTGTTCTAACCGTTTTAGGGTGGAATCTGATTTGGTTGCCTTTTATCTTTTTTTGGACTGATTGCTCTGGCTAGGACTCCCAGTACTTTGTTGAATGAAAGTGGTGAAAGTGGTCATCCTTGTCCAAGTCAAATGTTAATCTCATCCCAAAACACCTTTACGGATACAGGCAGAATAATGTTTGACCAAATATCAGGACACTCCATGGCCCAGTCAAATTGAGACGTGAAATTAACCATCACGGTATTATTCATATTAAATGCAGAGTCAGCAAATAAAAACTCTAGTGTCATAATCTGTGAAAAGTCTTTGTTTTGACTTTCAATTCCTTTCATCATTTAAAAACATAAAATAACTAATAGTTCCACAACTGATATTAGTAAGTTCTTACTCGGTGTCGGTGATTACCTCTTATTCGTTCATTCAGTATATTTCTGTTGCGTACCCTTTTATGCTAGGTATTTTTTATAGGTACTATCACAAGACCTTATTCTATAAACTCTTCATATTTGCACTGTTTTGGAGATAAGTGCTCTTCAGTCTTTCATGTTAATCCCTTGTTTAAAAATTAATAATGCGGGTGGCTCAATGATGCATTCATAAGAAAGTGGACCATACAGCAGCAGCTGGTGGCTTATTATCCTCTCCAAATATATATAGTAGATGTGCCTGCATATGTATAAACAACTCATTTAATGAGGGGTAGTTCAAGTGATATATCAATCTAAAATGAATATTATCTGTCCCTGTGCTGTTCACTCTATATTATCTTATCATTACAGTTAGTTTCTGAGTTAATTTTTATTATTATTTCCTGTATTTTTCAGATAAAGAAATTGTGAATTACAGAGTATGTCACATGCTTGAGCACACATCTTATAAATAGCAGAGAGTGACGCTCTGAACTGGATTCCTTTCTAGGTAGTTTGGAAAGTCTGGCTGGACCATGAGGATTAGAACAAAGACTGTTTAACTTGTTTGAGCCTAGATTTCACATAGTAGGGGCTCAAAAACATGAATTAGAGACTGAGTAGCCTTTGAACGTTTTAGTTTCATTATTTGTCCAAATTAAAACAGTGAGTGGGAGTGGCTGTTGATATATGTATTTAAACTATGTTTCCTTTATAAGGAAAAAAATCAGTCACCCAGTCGTGACAGATTGTTGTTAGAATTTTACTGTAATATGCAGAAGCATAAAACTAGGTATAAAGCTCTGTAGGTTTAAAGTATGCTTTTATAACTGTAAAGCTAACAATTTGTAAATGTATGTGTATATATATCTCATATCTTATATATATATGAGTATATATATACCATATACATGAGATATACACATATATGTGTATATATATGTATATATGTGTATACATGTATACATGGAAATAATATCCGTGTGTATATATCTCTTGGAAGAGAGACTGAACGCCAAAACAAAACCTCGCATTCCTTTACAGGACGTGCAATGCAGATCTGTTGTTGTGGAGTAACTGTTGGATTTGGGAAGGAAGATGAGGCCAAAGCAGCCCATTAAAAAGGGAAGAGGCTGTTGGAACTCGGAATTGAGGTGAAGAGAAATACTGACAGGACTTTAGGGGATAACACTCTTGCCTTTGAGTGTCTGTGTGGTAGAGTC
>NW_020173133.1:566-761 GCF_003031525.2 Neophocaena asiaeorientalis asiaeorientalis | reverse complement strand
GTTGTGCATTTCTAAGAATTTGTCCATTTCTTCCTGGTTGTATCCTACTGTCCATTTTATTGGCATACAGTTGCTTGTAGTAATCTCTCATGATCCTTTTCATTTCTGCAGTGTCAGTTGTTACTTCTTTTTCATTTCTAATTCTGTTGATTTGAGTCTTCTCCCTTTTTTTCTTGATGAGTCTGGCTAATGGTT
>NW_020173133.1:0-215 GCF_003031525.2 Neophocaena asiaeorientalis asiaeorientalis | reverse complement strand
GTAGTGTATTGTTTAGCCTCCATGTGTTTGTATTTTTTACAGATCTTTTCCTGTAATTGATATCTAGTTTCATAGCGTTGTGTTCGGAAAAGATACTTGATATGATTTCAATTTTCTTAATTTTACTGAGGCTTGATTTGTGACCCAAGATACGATCTATTGTGGAGAATGTTGCATCAGCACTTGAGAAGAATGTGTATTCTGTTGTTTTTGGA
>NW_020173132.1:1822442-1822611 GCF_003031525.2 Neophocaena asiaeorientalis asiaeorientalis | reverse complement strand
GGTCCCTTTCCACGGACAGAGTGGAGTGGCTGTTTCCACGGGCCCCGTGGTGGAAGAGCTCACCTAATACAGCCAGGACTTCATCCTCTCCAGGTGATTCCAGGGTCCTCACTCTGCCCAGACCCCACCCACATGGCTGCTGTCTGTGCCAGTCTATACGGGACCTTGG
>NW_020173132.1:1821052-1822337 GCF_003031525.2 Neophocaena asiaeorientalis asiaeorientalis | reverse complement strand
AGACAGAGGCAGAGACGGGAGGGATGCAGCCACAAGCCTGGGGACGCCTGGAGCCCCTAAAAGCGGGAAAACGCAGAAAGAACCCTATCCTGGAGCCTCTGGAGGGACTTCCATCCTGAAACACCTTGATCTCAGATGTCTGGTCTCCAGGACTTGGGGGGGACGAATTCCTCTTGTTTTAAACGACCCAGCTTGTTGTCATTTGTTACAGAAGCCACAGAACAGTCACACAGACCCTGCTCTGTAGGATCCTGGAAGTTCAGGTCTCACTGAGGCCTACAGAGGCTGGATTGCAGAACCCTTAGAGTCAGCCTTAGGGCCCAGAAAACCTAAAGCAGAGGCTGGACACCAGAATGTTGAGGGGTCAGTCGGAAGCCCATCCCTGAGGCTGCCGGCTGCACACAGCCTCCCCAGGTCTTTACGCCTGTACCTTTTGGGGATAAGTATTTCCATCCTGATTCAGGACCTCTGATGTCACCATTCACGTTGCTAATTAAGAACCCACCAGTTACACAGATGAAAACCCTATCAGGGCACTTGCTCCAGTTGTAAACAATTCTGAAATTGGTCAGAGGAGGGGAATCGTCTCCCATGCAGCCAGCAGCCGCGCCGCAAGGAGCGTCCTCATTGCAAAGCTGGGGGACCGTGCCGAGGCGTCTCTGAGTAAACGTGAGCTGAGCCCCAGGCCAGGTTCTGCTGAACTGTTCCCACCCTTCCCAGGTAAAACACCTGAATATGTACAAGGACTTGAAAGCCTAGAGGAAGGGCCGTGGAGCCACACGAGCGAGAGCATGCCGGCCAACTTGGTGCCTGCAGGCCAGCCAGGATGGTCCTGGACCCGGGCGCACTTCTGGAAGCTTTCCATTTCCCTGCCTGAGGTACCCCTCCTGTCCCGGCCCCCACTGCTTTTTTCCTTCCTCACCTCTGCCCGGGGAGAAATTCCAGCGGCAGTTACAGGTGACATCCTCTTCTTTAGCAGGTGGCAGCCCGGCAACTCCTGCGGGAAGTCCAGGAGAACCCCACTCACACCGGGCCACCCACAGAGCCGTGGGCCCTACTCCCTCCCACCAGCCCAGCCCCGACACTGCTGACGGTGCAGAGAATATGGCGTCAGGCACAGCTGCAGGAGCTCTTGCTTCCTGGAGCGGTGTTTATATTGACCTCAACCCAGGCACACCTGGGGAGGGCTGGCCCGCACGGTCAGGCTGCCCAGGTCAGCCAATCCTCGCCCCTCAGGGGCTCATAGCTTCAGAAAATGGGCCTTGCTGAACCGGCCAGGTCCAAA
>NW_020173132.1:1806762-1820476 GCF_003031525.2 Neophocaena asiaeorientalis asiaeorientalis | reverse complement strand
TCCAAAGAACAGGTGTGGGCTCCTGAGAGTCAAGATAGACAAGGGGCTGCGGCTCTAGCTTGTTTTCTAATCATTTTATCTGGCCCATGAGTGGGAGACAACTTCAAGAAGACCCTCTCCTAATGAGAGGAACCCAGGGGTCAGGGAGAGGAGGGGTGGTGGGTGGAGACAGAGGCCTGGTGCCCCAGCTGCAGTGGAAGCCTCTGGAAGACCCGGTGGAAGAAGGCTGCAAAGAGTGAAGCTCAGGGTCACAGACCTGTCGCGGAGCTGCTGTTTGTTAGTTCACGTCCTGCTCTGAGGTGCTCTGTGTCAGCTCTGACCGACAGGTGGTCTGGGGGTGCTCTGCAATGAGGACTATGTGCATGGTTCCTGTGTGCCCAGCCTTGCTGGGTGCCTGCCCAGGGGAGCTCCATATCCTGGGAGGGGCCTGACCACGAGAGCCCCGTGTGCTGGGAGTGGGGGCGTGTGTATGCGCATCCTCTCTGTGCAGCTGGCACAGAGTTGCTTAGCAACTTCCCTGTGGGCAGTGCTGGGCTGAAATGAGAACCAGGAGATGCCACAGGGCCCCTGAACCCCTGTCCATCTAGAATGATGAGGTCAGTAGGCAGGTGCTGGCCACTGTGCTGCGTGAGGGAGGCCCCACAGGTACCTCTTGTTCGTCCACCTGACACCACACAGGCCTCCCCAGGACAGAGCAGACAGCCTGCCTCAGGCAGGTGGGAGCTCCTGGTGACCCTGCAGGGGACATGGGAGGCACGGACCAGGCAGGAGGAGATGGGAGCCCAGGCAGAGCTATGGAGCTCGGGGCCGAGGTGGCCTTTCTGGGTCTGAGCTGGGAGTGGATGGGTAGGTGGTGAGTTTGATCCAGGAAAGCTGCCCTGGTGACGTGAGACTGAACGTGCTTCAGAGTGACAAGCCTTCTGGGTGATCCCAGAACAGGAAAGTAAGGCGGATCCTGTTGGAAGAAAGTAAGTGAATCCCCCCAAGAGGAGGCTCTGTGAGCTGGTCCTGGGAGGGGGTGAAGGGAACAGGCGTGGAAGCTGCGGGGAGTGGGCAGTCCCCCTGGGCGGGCGGCGGGTGCAGACCCCACTCCGTTGTCCCACAGCTGTGCTTCCGGCTAGATTACTTGGCTTCTCGGAGCCTCAGCTTCCTGGTCTGCTCGTGGGGTGATGGTAGCATGGACTGACTAGTAATTTGCTCAGAACAGGGTAGGAAGGGGTCTGGTGGAAATTCCACAGAACACCGTCAGTGTGGAAATCACAGGCCCTGTTTCCCACAGGTCTGCCTTCAGGATCGCAAGAGCAAAGCCGAGCAGGCTTGCAGCAGAGCCTGGGGATGGGCTCCGTTTGGTGGGTCCCCCTGTTTCCTGAATCTCGGAAGGAGCAGCTCCAGCGGGCAGTGGCGGCTTCATCCCACACCTGGGAGCATCCAGACCTCAAGGCCCAGCAGCCCCTAGCCCTGTGTCTGGGCCCCCGGGAGGCAGACGGGACAGGCCGGCGTCCTCCTTGCCCTCTTCTTGCCCACAACATTCGGGGTCCAGGCCGTCATTAGGAAGAAGCAGGGATGGGGGTGTCCCATGTGGGAACAGGACACGGAGCAGCTTGTGCACGTGGACATCCACACCGGGAATGGGGGTCGGTGGGACGCGGGCACCGGGAGGGGCAGGCAGTGGGCCTGAGGAAGCAGGGCGGGGCCGGGGGTCCTGGGGGGGTGTGAGCTTCGCCTGTGCTGGGCCTCAGACTGCACGGGGCTTCCCTCCCCTGGTCACTGGGCAGGAGGGGCTGCGCAGCGTTGGTGGAGGGACCCCTCACGTCCCCAGGCCCTGGCAGCAACAGCCCTCTGGGTTCTGGGTCGGGGTGCCTGAGGAGCGCAGGTCCAGCTGTGCCCACAGGGAGGCCTGGAGGGGTCGGGCGGGAAGCACGGGTGTGGTCTCGCCTGTGCAGAAGCTTCCGAGCCAGTGTCCAGTGGGAGCCCTCACCTCGCACGTGGGTTTCAAGTCCACAGCTCAGATCACCTTCTAGCTGCTTGGTTTGTTTTCTAGACACAAAGTCCTAGTATCTCCTATGTCGCCTGCCTGTGAAAAGGCACGTCTCACCTGACACCAGGTGCTGCCTCTGGTCTGTCCTGACTGGACGCCCAGCAGCCAGTGTCACCGCGTCACGACTGTCAGGGGTGTCAGGTGTGGGGGGACAAGAGCACACGGAGCTGAGCAGGGCCTGGAGCAGCTCCGACAACAAGAGGCGGAGGCTGAGACGGGCGGTCAGTCTGACGCCCGCACTGGGGCCTGTTGTCAGCATGCAGAGGTGGTCAGCTGGGGGCACGTGTCAGGGAAGGTTCTCGGTGTTTACACAAGATGTGAACGTGGGTCCAGATGCAGAGCTGTCTGCGGACGCTGCTACAGAAACCCCTGATTCTTTCCTGAGAAAACTGGTGGGGGGCATTCAGGCAACAGGGCAAACTGCTTGCTCTGGGTTTCTTGTGGGGAAGTGGGGAGATAGCAACAGGGGCTCAGCCTGCATAACCCCAGAAGAACCCCAAAACAGCTCTAGAACCGCTTCTGGAATGGCAAGGAGAAGTGGGTCTTCCACCTACTAGATGTGGAGGAAAGTGGGTCTGCAGGGCCACCCTCACCTTCAGGGACTGGCTGGGAGACTCACAGGACTCAGCACATGCTTGTGGCTTGCATGCTCACAGCTGAGATGGGTCACAGCACGCAGTTGGGTCTGCAGGGCCACCCTCACCTTCAGGGACTGGCTGGGAGACTCACAGGACTCAGCACATGCTTGTGGCTTGCATGCTCACAGCTGAGATGGGTCACAGCACGCAGTAGGGATGCACAGGAGGGAGGGCCCCTGCTCTGGTCACCTCATGACCCTTCATGCCACCTCCTTCCCTCGAGGGTCTCTAGGGTGTCTCTTCCCCCAGCGACGAAGGGCAGAACCATGACAGTTACTCCCACCCCCGTCCCCCTAAGGAACCTCACTAGAGGCTTGGTACTCGGCTGGGGGCTGGTCACGTGGTGTTGCCTGCCCCCACCCTCCAAAATGCCAGTGCCCAGAAGGGGAGCAGGGGTTCAGCACGAACCACATGGTTTGTGAAAGCAGCACAGGTGCAGGAGGCTTCCCGTAACGGGAGGAGGGAGGGTTTAGATCAGGGCAGGGAGCTGCTCACCAGCTGCATTAGCTTCCCGGGGCAGCTGTGACAAACGACCACAAACGGAGGCTCAGAGCAACAGAAACCTGTCCTCTCTCAGTCCTGGAGACCAGATGTCCGAGGTCAAGGTGTCTCAGGGCCACGCGCCCTCCGGAGGCTCCAGGGGAGGGTCCTTCCTGACTCTTCCAGCTTCTGGGGGCTCCAGGCATCCCTGGGTTTGTGACCACATCTGTCCCATCTCTAACTCCGTCTTCACATGGTGTCTCCTGTGAGTCTGTGTCTCTCCTCCAGTCTTTTAGAAGGACAATGTCACTGATTCAGGGCCACCCTGATCCAGGATGACCTCATCTCCAGATCCACAACTAATTATACCTGTAAAGACTCTACTTCGAAATAAGGTTCCATTCTCAGATTCTGGGGGGCATGATGTGGACATAACTCTTTGGGGGACCCCCCCATTCAACCCACTATAGCACCCAGTTCCCACATGCCAGCCGACCTTCCTCAGGACAGCATCAGACTGGTGATGTTCTGTCTTTCTGCACGGAGTTGTCTCTTGTTTCCTGTGGTTAACAGTGAGGTTGGGTGGGGGGCGCTTCTGGGTGACCTCCCGGTCATTCCAGGGACCATGCTGACGTGTCCTTCCCCGGAGGGTGCGAGCACAGCCAGGGGTCCCTGTGAATACCCTACACTGACCGCTCGGTGGTCAGACACCTGCATGGGCTGGACCAGTCCCTGGCACCTCCTACCACATCCACAGCCTGGTCGACTCTGTGCGGGCCTATGACCAGGAGATGTGGACCGGCAGGCTTGGTGGGAGCCCTCCTGCCTGCCACGTGGCCTCCAGCCCACCACAGACCCTCCAGTACTGCCATGGGCACCCCCATCCCATTAACCCCCAAGAGGGCTTCTGGGAGGGGTGAGAATTTGACCGTGAAGAAGACAGGGCAAGCCCTAACTGCAGCAGGTGAAGGCAAAGACTGAGGGTGCTTGGCTATTTGTCCTCCAAAGACCCAGGATGTGGGCTCTGACTTGAGGGGACCACCTCCACCTGGGCTCACCTGTGGGGTCGCTGCAGGGAGAGTGCATCCTTGGGTGATTTTCCAAGTCTCCCCACATCAGCCTTACCCCCTGGGCCCCCCTCCCCCATTAATAGTCTTTAAATAGTATCTCTCACCCAACAGGCCTGGGTGGGAGATTTTAATATTGTGTGGGAGTCCAGTGACCAGTGCCCATGTGTCCTGTGTGTCTTGGGAGGGGAGGGAGCCTCGCTCTCACATTCCTGCCCCAGTGCACCTGGGGTCAGGGGCAGCAGACCCAGGCTCTGTTCTGGCAGAAGCTCCCTTTCTGTAAACAAGTCTTCCCCCACTCCCGTTATCCTCACTGGGGGCTCAGGAGGCCACAGCATCGGGGCACCTCCAGCACCAGGACCCCACCCTAAGGAATCTCTCAAGAGCAGGGACCAGGCCTGGGGGCTGAGGGAGCCGGCCTCTTCGGGATCCCTGGGGCTAGGAAGGCTCCTACGCAAGAGGGCCTTGGACTCAGCTCAACTACCACCCGGGGTCTCCTACCCCTCCCCTGGTAGGGGGGCCCTTCGGATTCCAGGGCCCCAAGATCCTCCCCACCGACTTCTGACCGCAACTGCAGAGTCGAGGACCCCCTCCGCGGCTTCTTTTTTCTAGCTCCCAGAATTCCCTGAAGCTCTTATACTCAGGGTTTATTATGGTGAAGGATGCAAGTTAAAATCAGCGAGGACAGAGGGGACGAGCAGGGTCCAGCTTCCTCGGCTGTGGCAGCCCAGGGAAGCCCACCTGAGTCCTGAAGTGCAGGGTTTATTGGGGTCTGTCATGTCAATGTGGGGACCGCCATGTGCCTAACCTTGGCCTCCAGCCCCCAGGGGACTCAGGAAGCCCCACCGTGTATCACGCCGTCAGCACAGACCAGCCTGGAGCAAGGCCCACGGAGCATGGACACTCCCGTCAGACTCAAGGTGACCTCCCAGAGCCAGGACAGAGGCCCGGCCTCTCTGTGGGCAGGTGAACCCACACCGCACAGGCCCTGGTGCAGTGCCCGTTCCACATGGTCAGCCTGTGTGCACGCGGGTCAGCCAGTGTCTGTGTGTCTCAGCCTGTGACCACAGACCACACTGTCCTGCTCTGCTCACAAGAGCGAGGCCAATGGAGGGACAATGGGGGTGGGAACAAAGCCAGGTCATGGTCAGGCTGGGTGAGAAAGCGTCCAAGGATCAAGAACCCGGCTGCCATATGTATATGTATAGCTGATTCACTTTGTTATAAAGCAGAAACTAACACACCATTGTAAAGCAATTATACCCCAATAAAGATGTTAAAAAAAAAAAAAAAAAGAACCCGGCTGCCCTTGCCTGGTGAGCCGAGAGCTGACGTCCGTCCTGTGGGCAGCCCCTCTCCCCACGTCTTTCCTGCACCCTGGGGCAGGGTCATGCCTGTGTATACAGCAGGACGCACAGCAGTGCACGCAGCAGGCCTGATGCCTGCCCTTGCCATGTACTTGGGGGCTGAGGCTGGAACATCCCGACAGGACATGGGCCGACCCCGGGGAGGATGTAGGGGTGAAGCGTTTGGGAGCCTCTGGAGGGGATCCTCACCTGTCTACACAGGAGGACTGAGGACACCGACCAAGGGTGGGCAGGCGGGGAGCCCAGGAACCGTCCTGGGTCATCCCTGAGGCTGGACGAGGAGTGTGGAGCTGGGGGTGATGGCGGTGGGAACGAGGGGCTGATCGCCGTACAGTGTGGAGAGGGACCACCGGAGGCAGCGGGGAAGGTGAAGACTGTGCCGGATGGGAGGACAGAGAGACCAGCAGGCAGCGCGGTAGGGCAGGTATCAGGGCTGCTCCCTGCAGCGCAGCACCCAAGCCCCACAGGGCTGGAAACCACCCGGTGTCCAGCAGGCGGCGCTGTAGGCGCGGGATCAGGGCTGCTCCCTGCAGGGCGGCGCCTAGCCCCGCGCAGCGGGAAGCTCCTGCTGTCTGGCCGGACCCCAGCCAGGAAGAGAAAGGAAGGCCCGTGTACACTGCTGAAAACACCAGTGTGGGACGTTTGCCGTCCTCTTCACCTGGCGGTGAAACAGGCACATTGAAGTGGAGAGTGACGGGGTGGAGGTGGGAAATGTGGGTGCTTGGAGCCTGGAGAGGAGGGTTCCTGAGGGGGTGAGGCCATAGGGTGCAGGAGGGGGCCAGGGAGATGGGCAGTGCGTGTCCATCACTGGAGCACGTGCATCCTCGCTCAGGCCGGCCCCCTTCCCCTGAAGGCTGGGTCTGTTAACACAGGGGACCCTGGAAGGGGGTTTTCTGTGTGGCTGGCTCACTGAAGCTGGGTGTCTGTGGGCACACGGGCCCGTGTGCAGTCCCGGTGAAGACACTGTTCTCTCCGGGGAAATGAGGTGGACACTCAGCCCCCTGTCTGTGGATGGTCTAGTCCTCTGGGTGCCTTGTCTCTTCTTGGGGGTCACTGGGGCTTTCTCCTCACTCGGTGGGGTACAGGAGGGGAGGGATGTACACGCCCTGGGCTCACTGTGCCTGGGCTCCTGGGGAGGACCTCTCTGGCCCACATGTTCACAGGCCTCAGTCACCCCTACTCGACAGCCCCCTCCAGGGACTCGGCAAGAGGACCTGCCCTGTGAAACGGGGTGCCTGGGACAGGGGGCTGGTGGGTCCCTTCTCAGATGGCCACACTCAGGTCTCGGGGTGGGTGCAGTGGCCTGTGGCCACTCGCCAAGGTCACCACGCCACTGCGGCCCCTTTCTGGGGCCTGAGATGCCCCAGGCGTGGCTGGGGGAGGAGGGGAGGTTGCCGTGACAGGGACTTGTGGGACGGGGGTCCTGGGCCCTGGGTCCCTCCCCGAGGAGGAGTGGGGGTCATGCCCAGAGTCGGGGCGGCCGGTGTCGGTCCTGGGTGTCAGCAAGCACAGCGCTGCACCCTGCAGGCCGGGTGTGGGATTCCTGTGGCCACGGCACAGAACACCAGACGGGGGGCGGGGTTGGGACAGGGGACGCTTCCTCTCAGGCCTGGAGCCCATGGTCAAGGTACTGGGGGCCCGCTCCTCCGCGGGTTCTGGGGTCGGTCGCTCCCAGGCCACTCCCAGCCCCGTCTCCGTCTCTGTCATGACATCACCTTCTCCCCCGTGTGTCTGGGTCCAAATGCCCCCATGAGGACGCCCGCACACAGGTCAGTGACCTCGTCTCGTCTCACCCCGGGCAGCTCTGCGGTGGCCCATCTGCACACCAAGTCCCATTCTGAGGTGCCAGGGACTCTGTCTTCCGGGGCCTCTTGAGGTGACAATCCTCGTGGTCGACACAGCTCGTGGGGGCGTGTGGGTCCCCCAGGCCGGAATCCAGGAGCCTCACGGAGGAAGCGGTGTCCTGACTCAGGGAGGATGGACGGACGGGGCGGTGAGAGGGAGGCTGAGGGGCGGTCAGCCCTGCCCTCCGGGGAGGGCGGAGTCTCCAGACGGCCGGGCTGGAGCTGGCGGGGGGACGCGGCGGTCAGAGGTGGGCGGCCTGGGCTGCGACGGGCGGGGTCACTTAGGGGCAACCATAACCCAGTCCCAGCCCTAGTGCTGACCCTTCAAAGCACCAACACCAAGCCACACGTAATCAAGGCACACAAATACATCATGAGAAAGAACAGTCCACCAGTATACCTTATAAATATGAACGCAAGAATCCTCCACAAAATTACAACAACATGGAGCCAACAGAACATTAAATGGGTGATGCCATAAGCAAGTATCTCTACACCGGAAATGTCAGGTTGTTCAACATATCAAACCTAAGCAATGTACTGAAGAACTATAAGGAAGTGAAGTCAAAGCACATGATCCTATCAATTACGGCAGGAAAAGCTATAATCCAACTCCAGTGCTATTTCATGATACAAGCACTCAAGAAAATAGGAATAAAAGCAAGTTTGTTCAATATGAAAAAGAGTAGTATACAACGCCACAGCAAACACCATGCTCAATGTTAAAAACTGAAAGATTCACTCCTGAAATCAGGAACAAGGCCAGGAAGCCGGCCTCCACCGCTGATAATAGTGTACTAGAAGTTCTACCCAGGGTTTTGAGGGAAGAAACCAAAGCCATCCACGTGTGAATGGAAAAATTAAAACTGTGTCTATTCACAGAACACAGATCACACCATCTTATATATAAAACTTCCTATAACAACAAATAATTATTTGACTAGTCAATAATTCAGCAAACTTATAGGAAAAAAATATCAATTCACAAAAATCTATCTTATACATATATACTAGCAATAAATAATCTGAAAAAGAACTTATGAAAACAATTCCGTTTTAAATAATGTCAACGTTAATATTTAGGAATATATTTAATCAAGATACAAGACTTGCTTTTATGTATGTAAAGTTGTCTGTACGTTTGAAATTACTGGAAAGTAAATTACTTTTCAAAACACCATGTCAAAACCATGCCAGAAACACAGGGGAAACATCAAACTTCCATACAAAGGCCAAGCCTTACCCAGATCCAGTTCACCCCAAGTCCACATGTCATTTAGAGGCACTGTGGAAAGACTTATTAGGACTTCCCAATATAAAGGACTTCCCTTTCTTCCCTGCTGTGGATGACCTGGATGTGGCAGAAAGAGCGGGATTTTGGAATTCCAGTTTTCCATATCATTCCACCAAAAAACTATCAGAAATAATAAATGAATTCAGTAAAGACGCAAACTCAGTACACACAACTCATCTGCATTTCTAAACACTAATAATGAACCATCAGAAAGAGAGAATAACCCTATTTACAATTGCATCAAAAAGAACCAAATACCAAGGAATAAATTTAACCGAGGATGCGAAAGACCTGAAAACTCTTAAGACCTTGATGAAGAAACTGAAGAAGACACAAATCAATGGAAAGATACCCCGTGCTCATGGAATGCAAGAATTACTGTTGCTAAAATGTCCGTTCTACCCAAAACGGTGCACACAGTGAATGCAGGCCCTCCTGAAATTCCAACGGTGTTTGTCACAGAAACGGAGCAAATCCTCCTAATGTCTGTGTGGAGCCACAAAGGACCCCAAAGGGCCCAGGCGACCCTGAGAAAGGAGAACAGGCTGGAGGCACCTCCCTCCCTGACTTCACACTACATGGCGAAGCTACAGTCACCAAAACAGTGCGGAACTGGCTCAAAACAGACGCACAGACCAGAGGGACGGGACACAGAGCCCAGGATCCAACCCACACGGGCGGGGTCCGTTAATTTACGACAAGGGGGGCCAAGGACACACCGAGGGGAACGGCAGCCCCACGGTAAACGGTGCTGGGAAGACTGCACACCCCATAACCCACGCGGCTCCACCGCACCCCAGCCTGACCGAAAACCCAGCTTTGCACACCAAGCCCTTCTGGGTAGCACGAAGACGGACCCCCCGCCGCCAGCCGTCAGTCGCCCCCAGGAAGCTTCTCCCCACTTTTCCCCAATTTTCCTCACCTTTTCCTCCCGGCGTCGCCTGCGACCTCAGGAAACCCAGCTCCCGTCAGCGTGGACACGGCCCCGTGTTGTCGTGAAGCCGAAACCCCAGCGAGTCTTGAGGAGACCGAGCTCCTGTCAGCAGAGACGCTGAGCCCAGCGTCCCAACCGCAGCACTGCCGTCGACTGAGGAGACACAACTCCTCTCAGCTGCGCCGAGCCGAGTCCGCGAGGAATGCGCATGCGCTGTGGGTCAGAGAGGCGGGCTCGGCGCCACCCTGTGGTCCGTGAGGGAAGTGCATGCCGCGCCTCCCTCACGGGTCACTGGAGACAGCGCCCCCTGCTGGCAGAACTGCTGATCCCCCTGCTGGCTGAACCCATTAAATTGTGGAAATTCAAACTGAAATGAAGACAATATCCCATAACTTCTCCGAAGTAGTTAAGGAACAATGAATTGGAAACCGTATGGAATGAAATGAATGTAGACACAAGCTTTACAACTTACACCAAATTCACTCAAAATTATTCACACACAAGTTTTAAATGCAAAACTAATCAAGAATATAGAAGAAAACATAAAAGAAAATTGACATGAGCTTGTGTTTGGTCATGTAGATCACAAGCTTTGTGGTTTTAACACACAACACAAAAAAGCAATCCAGAAAGAAAAAGAAGGGATTCTGTGGACTTTATAAAATTAAAGATTTCTACTGTGTGAAAAACCTCATTCCGAAAATTAAAAGACACAACACAACTAGGAAAATAATATTTGCAAATACATATCTAATAAAGGATTTGTCTCAAAATATACAAAGAACTCTAACACAACCCCATTAAAAATAGGGAAAGCTCTAAATGTACACCTGGTCAAAGAAGGTACACAGATAGTACACAAAACTATGCCCAGGACTGGTGGGCAGAGAAACAGTGGTCCAGTTCAACTCCCTGAGTCATGTGTGACCCTGGACTAGTCCTGTCCTTCCTGGAGGCCTCAGAGAGACTGAGAGGGAGGAAGGGGAAGACAGTAAATTGTGCTTAAACCTAACTCTAACCCTGACCACTCTCACCAGTTTCATTCAACATGGTCTAGGAAGTCCTAGACAGTAATTAGATGAGAAAAAGAAATAGAAGGAATCCAATGGCAGAGGAAAAAGTAAAACTGTCACTGTTTGTAGATGACATGATGTTTTATATTTCATTTATTTATTCTGGTTGCAATGGGTCTTAGTTGTGGCAGGTGAGCTCCGTAGTTGTGGCATGCAGGCTCCTTAGTTTTGGCATGTGAACTCTCAGTTGTGCCATGCATGTGGGATGTAGTTCCCTGACCAGGGATTGAACCCAGGCCCCCTGCATTGGGACCACGAAATGTTAACCACTGCGCCACCAGGGAAGTCCTGACATGATGTTTTATATAGAAAATCCTTAAGATGACCCCCAAAACAAATAGAATTCATTGGAAAATTCAGTTAAGTTGCAGGATACAAAATTAATCTATAGAAATCGGTTACATCTCTATACACTGGCAACAGACGATCAGAATGAGAAATTAAGAAAACAACCCCACTGACGACGACATTAACAAAAATGAAATACCTAGGAATACATCTAACCCAGGAGGTAAAAGACCTGTACTCAGAAAGCTGGAAGACACTGATGAAAGAAACTGGAGAAGACACAAACAAATGGACAGGTATAACGTGTTCATGGATTGGAAGAATTCATATTGTTAAAATGATTCCACACCCCAGAGCAATCTAGAGATTTGATGCCATTCCTATCAAAATACCAATGGAATTTTATGGAAAACTAGAACAAAGAATTCTAATATGTTTAAGGCAAGACAAAAGAACCTGAATAGTCAATACGATCTTAAGAAAGAAGCACAAACTTGGACATATCACACTCCCTGTTTCAAACTATACTACAAATCTAGAATAATCAAGACAGTATGGTATTGGAACAAAGGAAATACACATAGATCCATGAAACAGAATTGAGAGCCCCAAAATAAACACATGCATATATGGTCAATTAATCTATGACAAAGGAGATGAGACTATATACAATGGGGAAAAGATAGCCTCTTCAATGAATGGTGGTGGGAAAACTGGACAGCTACATGCTCAAGAATCAAACTGGAATCCCTTCTTATACCACCTACAAAAGCAACCTCAAAATGAATCAAGTACTTCAATGTAAGACCTGAAGCCATAAAGCTCCTCGAAGAAAACATAAGCAGCCTGCTCTTTGACATCCATCTTAGCAATATTTTCTGGATCTGTCTCCCCAAGCAACGGGAACAAAAGCAGAATAAACCAATGGGACTCCATCCAACTTTAAAGTTTTCCAATGGCAAAGGAAACCATCCACAAAATGAAAAGGCAGCCTACCGAATATGAGAAAATATTTGCAAACAATATGTCTGAAAAGGGGTTCATATCCAAAATAGATGAAGAACTCACACAATTGAACCTCCAAAAACCCAATTAAAAATTGGGACCGAACATTTTTCCAAAGAGTACGTACCGATGGCCAAGAGACACATGAAACTATGATCAATATCACTTATCATCAGGGAAACGCACATCCAAAGAACAATGAGATTATTACCTCACACCTAAAAACTTGGCTACCATCCAAAAGACAACAAATAACAAGTCTTGGCGAGGATGTGGAGAACCCTCACGCATTCTCTTGGGAATGTTCATTGGTGCAGCCACTATGGAAAACAGTACAGAGGTTCCTCAAGAAATTAAAAATAGAACTACCATATGATGCAGGAATTACACTTGGGGGTATCTTTCTGAAGGAAACAAAAACACGAATTCAAAAAGATATACACACCCCTATGTTCATGGCAACTTTACTGACAAGAGCCAAGACATGCAAGCCACCAGCGTGTCCATCGATTGACGAATGGATAAAGAAGTTTTCACATATATACATACACATATACACACACAATGGAATATGACTCAGCCATAAAAAAATGATACTTTGTAACAACATGAATGGACCTATCGTGCTGAGATACGGCAGACAGAGAAAGATAAATACCTTATGACATCATTTATATGTACGAACTACAAAACAAAACAAGTAAACAAGCACAACATAACAGAAATGGACTCATAGATCCCAAGAACATGCTGGTGGTTGCCAGAGGGGCGAGGGGTGGGGGCATGAGTGCAAAAGGTGAGAAAGATTGAGAGGTACCGAATTCCAGTTATAAAACAAATGTCATGGGGATGTAATGTACAGAATAGGGAACAGAGTCCATAATACTGTAATAACATTGTACGGTGACAAACGGTAACTAGATTTACCTTGGTGATCATTTTGTAATGTATAAAAATATAGAATCACTATGTTGTATACCAGAAAACTAATATAATATTACCTGTCAATTATACATCAATTTAAAAAAGAGAGAGAGAAAAAGGGAATTCCCTGGCAGTCCAGTGGTTAGGACTCAGTACTTTCACTGCGAGGGCCCAGGTTCAATCCCTGGTTGAGGAACTAAGATCCCACAAGCCACACAGCACAGCCAAAAAATTAATTAATTAATTTTAAAGATAAAAAAGAAGAAAAAATACTATCTTATAAAAAAGAAAAGAGAGTAGTGAGATAAAAAGCAGACGTTAGATGAAACTTTATAAGCATGCAGGTTGGGTTTCCTGGTGGCGCAGTGGTTAAGAATCCACCTGCCAAGGCAGGGGACATGGGTTCGAGCCCTGGTCCGGGGAGATCCCACATGCCACGTTCAATGAGAAGCCTGCACACCGCAACAACGAGTAGCCCCCGCTCGCTGCAACTAGAGAAAGCCCTCACCCAGGAACAAAGACCCAATGCAGCCCAAATAAATAAATACATTTTTAAAATAAATAAATAAATAAAAGGGTGCGGGTTGAAAGGACAATGTCTGCTGAAGTTTGACTCTCAAGTGGCCCAGACAAACAGGACTTGAAGAGAGCAGCCATGGGATACTACTGGAATGTTTGTTTGTTTAAATAGGCTTTATTTTTTAAAGAAGTTTTGCGTTCACAGCAAAACTGGGCAGAGTGCAGAGAAGTGCCATATGCCCC
>NW_020173132.1:1791529-1806681 GCF_003031525.2 Neophocaena asiaeorientalis asiaeorientalis | reverse complement strand
TGTTCCATCCTCCCACCCTCCCACCCCCAGCCCCACACACAGGTGCTCAAAGCCTCCGCCTCCCCAACTACCCTAACAACATTCTGTGTGCTGGTTACTACGGATGAATCCACATGGACACCCGAGTCCAGCGTTTTTATTAGGTATCACTCCTAGTGTTGTACATTCGACGCGTTTTGACAAATGTTATCTCACCATGAATGTACCACACTGTATAGATTCACTGCCTTAAGAATCCTCTGTTCTTGACCTATTTATCACCCAGCACCACTCAACCCTGCCACAAACCCCTGGCTATGCACTGATCTTTTCACCCTTTCTTGGTTTGCCTTTTCTGGAATGTCATATGTCGTTGGTACCCTAAGCTATGCCACCTTTCCAGATTGCCTTCATTCAGTGAGTGATATGCACTTAAGCTGCCCCTCCCGTTCTCCCCATGGCTCCATATCGTTCATTTCTTTTCAGCGCTGAAGAATATACTGTTGCATGGTTGGAGTCCAGTCTGTGTGTCCATTCACCTGCTAAAGGACACCTTGGTTGCTTCCAAGTTCTGCAAGTTATGGATAAAGCTGCCCTAAGTGTCTGGGTGCAGGCTTCTGTGTAGATATAAGCATTTGACTCATTTGGGTCCATTGATACCAAGGAGTTCGAGGGCTGGATCATACGGTAAGAATGTGTTTCGTTTCCAGTTTCTGAAGATGGTAGCAGAGAGTATGTCAGCATACTGAAGAATCAAGCCAAAGAAGGAGGCCGAATTCAATGATGTCGGCAAGAAAGATGTCGCCAAGACAAAATCATACTTTCATCCTCTTAGGGTTGACAGCTGGTCCTGAGAATTAAATGGACACAAGACAGATTCACAGGAGAGAAGCATCCACATTTCTTTCCCATGAGTTTTACGTGACCCAGGGCGCCCTCCTAAGGAAATGAAGAAAGACCCAGAGAAGTGGCAAAACCTAAATGCTTTTCTGTTGGGTTGAACAAAGAGAGGCGATTGCGGAAAAGGAAATACACTATGTGGGGCGGCTAAGGAGGATGAGAATTACGTTGTACAAGGTCTGTTTGTACAGAATTCTCTCACTCTCCACACTCTGCCCTTGACAACAACGTCACTCCCCTTCCAGCAGAGGATGGACATCTTCCATGGGGGTCGGTGGATGGGGGGATGGCCAGAGAAAGGGAGACAGCAGTATGTCATTGAGCTTAAGATATTTCTAAGAGGCTGACCCTCTGGAGAGGCTGAGGTAGGAGAGCAGCTGGATATCTGCTTGTTTGTTGGGTATTGGGAAGGGGGAGTGTGTGCGTTGTTTATTTTCTGGATGAGGGCTAAGCAGGATGAGAGGGTGCGGGTCAGTCCATATGCCAAGAAATCCAGAGAATCTAGAGTGGCTCAGAATCAGCCCTTTCCTCAGAAACAGGCAGAGAGGAGCTGGCTTTGGTTTTCACAAAGCTAACTGGCACCTCAGTAGTCATGACACAAGGTTCCCAGAAAGAACTGAATTTCAGGAGCCAGCACGCCTGCAGCCCTGAGCCCTCAGACCTCAGCCCCAGGTGTGCACCTATTGCAGGAGAGATTTATTCCCTGCTTTCAAGGAGACAAACAGGAGGTGGAAAGTGTCTGCCTTGCATGGGTCTTTTCTTCAGTAACATTAATTTAAAATAATCAATATGTCATTAAGAGATATTTTGAAGTGGGGCTTCCCTGGTGACGCAGTGGTTGAGAGTCCGCGTGCTGATGCAGGGGACACGGGTTCGTGCCCCGGTCCGGGAAGATCCCACATGCCGCGGAGCAGCTGGGCCCGTGAGCCATGGCCGCTGAGCCTGCACATCCGGAGCCTGTGCTCCGCAACAGGAGAGGCCACACCACTGAGAGGCCTGCCTATCGCAAAAAAAAAAAAAAAAAAAGGTAAAAAGTAGTAAGTCTTTAGATAGATGGAATGAGCTGATAAGGAGTATTAGTAATGAGTCATATTTTTAGAGGTAGTAAAGACGCTGACAGTCAAAAAGGGTTAATCAAAAGTTAACACTATTGTCATTAAATTGGTTAAAAAGAAATAGGATAATAAAACTAACTAGCAAATTGTAAGTTGTATTAATTCAAATTGTATTATTTCTGGACAATTATGCCAGTGGTATTAATATAATAGCTTGAATAATAATGTTTTAAATTGAGAAAGGTTGAGATTGTATACATAATTGATGCCATAGGTGTTTGTTGTTTTTTTTTTTTATTCCTGTCCTGCCCCTATGCCATAGGTGTTTGATACTACTACTGAAAGGGATAAAACTACCGCCGTCTCACAAACTACAAATACTACTAAGATGATGGGTATTAAGCTAGCTTGAGTGAAATAAGTGTTCAGAATTATTAGAGTTGGTATAATGAATGAGGATAATTATTCCCTCTAGGCATAGTAGGAAGGGTGTTAACTAGAATCAGTACATTAATAGCCCTAAGAGGGAAACTGAAAGGACAGAAGAATATTTATGTATACTAAAGGAATTTAGTAACTATAAATTTAATCAAATGTAATGACTCAAAATTGTATGTTTTAATTTAAACTAATTATCACATTTGGAACCCTCTAACCTCTTTTGTCTTCACTTGTAGGCTACACTTATTGCTAACAGTGAACTTAGGATTAGAGCTATAATTAGTGGGTTATTAGATTGTTTTCTTTGGGATGCTACAGGCAGAGGCAAAGGGAGGGCAATTTCAACATCAAAGAGGAGAAAAACAACGGCCACTTTAAAAAATTTTATGTAGTAAGATAGGCGTGGTGATCCTATAGGGCCATACATTCACACAGACTTGATTTTTCTGTGTGTTCACTTCAGGAAGTCAGAATGTAATAAACACAAGTAACGAAACTAGTAATATATTCATAAATAATGCTAATGATATAAAGTTGATTATTCTTTTTCTGATTCTACCAAAACTATTTGACTGGAAGTCAATTTTAGTAATTCCTACTAAAAGAATAAGACCCTCATCAATAAGTGGAGATGTACAGGAACAGCCATAATACATCTAAGAAGTGTCAATACCACGCAGCAGCTTCAAAGCCGAAACGATGATCAGAGATACAGTGAAATTTTAGTTCATGTAAAAAGCAGATAATTAGGAAACAAGAGCCAATGATCATGCATAGGCCATGGAAGCCTGTAGTTATGAAGAATGTTGATCTGTATACTCCATCTGAGACTGGAAAAGGTGCTTTGTAATGTTCTGAGGCTTGCAGGACTGTAGAGTAAACTCCTAAACAGACTGCAATAAAAACTGTTCGAAGTATATTCTTAAAACTTCCATCTATCAGGTTGTGGTGAGCTCAAGGAACACACACTCCAGAGGACAGTAAGACAGACATGTTGGGAAGTGGTACTTACTTCTACTGCATTACGGAACAAATGCCCATCGGTAGTCAGCAACTGCCTAGTACAAGTGTAGGGGCAAGACCTGAGTGATTACAGCTTTTAAGAAGTAGATAAAAAAAAGAGAGCTTCCAAACTAATAAATAAAGTGCCTTCTCAGATGATGTCTCGTCATGAGCACAAGTATAATAAGAAACACTGAGTTTAGGGGCTTCCCCGGTGGCGCAGTGGTTGAGAGTCCGCCTGCCGATGCAGGGGGCGCGGGTTCGTGCCCCGGTCCGGGAGGATCCCACGTGCCGCGGAGCGGCTGCCCCCGTGAGCCATGGCCGCTGAGCCTGCGCGTCCGGAGCCTGTGCTCCGCAGTGGGAGAGGCCACAGCAGTGAGAGGCCCGCGTACCGCAAAAAAAAAAAAAACAAAAAAAAAAAACACTGAGTTTAAATGGAATCACATGTGAGACTAACTGTTATGAGAAGAGCTGAAGAGGCTCCTGTAAGAGGTCGGGGGCTGGGATTTACTATATAATATGCATGGGTCTGGCGGGTCATTACGGAAGTAGAGGCTTACTAACAATGTGAATACGTAATCTCGACTAATACTGCAAATAACACTGCAAATTCAAGTAAAGTGAGTAGAATTAGAATAACAGATTTCATGAAGGCTACTACTTATTAGGGCCAGGACTGCCCCTCCAATTAAGTAAATAAATACACGGCCAGCTGTGATATTAGCAAGTAGTCGTACGGCTAGAACTATCAGTTGGATAAGTAACCTAATAGTTTCAATAATTATTAGCACAGGCATGAGAAGGTTTAATGTTCCCTGTGGTAGAAAGGTGGATAGAGATGATTTTGTTTTATGACAGAAGCTGCTTATTACGGTTCCTGCTCACAAAGAGATGGCTATTTCCAAATGTATTGAAAGCGGCGTCAGAATTGTAAATGGATGTGGTAAGACAGCTAGTAAGTTTGTCCAGCTGATGAATAAGTCATGTAAGCATTAATTTTCAAGTTTGTTCTTTATAGTTCTTGATGGCCATTATTTGTTTTGACATGAGTTAAACTACTCCCTGTTGAAGAGAAATTATACATTTGTTAATCACTCACTTGGGTGTGGTGAAGAAAATACTTGGAAACCTAATAATTAAAATAACATTAGGCAAAGCAAATAGATTTTTCATTCACTTTGTTTCTCAAGGGGTGGAGTATTTTGGTATTTTAATTCATTTTACTTCTTGGCTTCATATATAAATACATATTCACATTTTTACTTAAAATATACTAGAACTAAAAATATTGATATAATAATAAATTATGCTGGTGTACGTAGTTGTGGCATATCATTAACAGGAGGTTTAAACTGCCAGTCTTCAACTTAAAAGAGTAATGCTATTTAGCGTCTTCATGAATCTATAGTATGAACAGAGATTATTTCTCAAAGTATTTTAGTGGGGTGGACGCAACGATGATAGGCATAAAACTATGCTTTAACCCAAAAATTTCTGAGCATTGCTCACAAAAGAGGCCTGATTGTCAATATCAGGGTTCTTTAATTTAAGCGTCCCTGGACAGCATTTGCTTTTAGGTCTAAAGAAAAAACAGCTCATGAGCGTAAAACATGTTCAGATGAGATTATGTATGAATTGTTATCCCTGCAAGTAGACCTACTCAGTTATCTACTTCTAGTAGTCACGATTCTGGTTTTTAGACCTGGTGTGGGTAGTATATAAAAGTCAAAACTTAAGTTTTCATCATCTGTGTATTTCTAGCTTCAGTATCATTGATGGCCTATAGCTTCTACGGTTAGGGAAGGGTTATTAATTTTATTTATTATGTAAAAAATTCATAATTATGTTGGGTAATTAAGATTAGAATGATGGCTGGTAGAACGATTTAAATTGTTTCTACTTATGCATATATTGTATATTTACGAGTCCGTTTAGTTGTCAATATGAGAGAAATAATATAGAGAACTAGAAAATTTATCAAAAAAGGATGATGGGGCTTCCCTGGTGGCGCAGTGGTTGAGAGTCCGCCTGCCGATGCAGGGGACACGGGTTCGTGCCCCGGTCCAGCAAGATCCCACATGCCACGGAGCGGCTAGGCTCGTGAGCCACGGCCGCTGAGCTTGCGCGTCCGGAGCCTGTGCTCCGCAACGGGAGAGGCCACAACAGTGAGAGGCCCGCGTACCACAAAACAAAAAAAAAAGGATGATGAATGGGTGATCATGAAAATGTAAAAGTTCTTTCATAATATGTGATCTTGCATTGAGAAGCCTCGCTGAAATGGATATGCCATAGAGATATACAGGATTTTCACCTCTGATTTAACTTTGATAAAGTTATGTACTTTTTTACTAACATCTCACATACTGAAAAAGACATAATGGTTATGGTGTTGGCTTTAAACCAGTTGAAGAGGTTTTGATTGCTTCCTTGCTTATTTTAAATTTGCATAAATACACCTCTCAAACATAGGATATGGTTGAGTGCATCCATGTAATTATTCTAGGTTAGTCACAGTTACCTACACTACTGAGATTCCTTCTTTGGATGCAAATGCTTCTCAAATTAAGAAAAGTGTTAGCGTTACTGCTGTTAGTTACATGTATGAGCCGATAAATACAATGATATTTCACTTTGTGCATACATCAGAGCGGTCGGAAACAACTCGGGGGCACCCGTGAAAAGCCAAAAAAGTGCTGCGGGAAGAAAGTCATATTTACTCCTACAAATATAATCATGAACTGAACTTTGTGCGTGTTGTGTTAAGTGTATAGCCTGAGGATAGTAGAGATCCGTGTACGGTTCACGGACTGCTGGCGTTGGCTTCTATTGATGACAGGAGTAGGAGTAAGAATGTTGGAAGAAGTAGTCAAAAGCTTCTATTATGTAGTCAAGGAAATGCTGCATTGGGTACTCCAATTATTAGTGGGACAAGTCAGTTTCCAAGTCCTCCAATTATAATGGGCATAACTAAAAACATGATTACAAATGCATGGCATGTTATGACGCCACTGTCAATTCGTTCGTCTTCAGGTACTGCTTCAGGTTCGCCTACTACAGCATGGAGTAATGGATGCAAAGCAGTGCCTACTATTCCAGCTCAAGCACCAAAGAGTAAATATGAAGTGCTGATCTCTGTGACTTGTTGGAAATAATCAACAGTGTGTCAACATACGTAAAATGGCTGAGCAAGCCCTGGAATGTACGTCTAAAGACAGGTTATGCCCTCTTTTTGCCAAGCCCTATGGGGAATTGCAAATCCAAAAAAAAACAAATCACCTTCAATTTTGCCAATGCTTCTCCCACCTTTTCCTTCTGGATGGCGGGAGAAACAGATTGATGCCAGTTGACTAGAGGATGTACCTGTCAACAAAAAGTGTGTGGGATGGAAGCACATCAATACAGTAAGGATTTAATTAAACTGATCTGCATTCAATTGATGTAGAGTTCTGTAATCCTTACTTCAAGGAATTAAGTAAATTATACTTCCTTACACCTTCTAAATCTCTTGGTCTATATTAACCTAAATTCCTAGTCCAGCACTGATCGAATGGGTGTTAAGGGTAGTGATAATGTGGCTATTAGGATTAGTAATGATAGGAAGTTTATTTACTTTGTATGTTCGAATTCTCATTTTATATCTCTGTTGTTTGGCAATGAAAATATAGTTACTGATGTGAAGGATTTTAGCCGCATGTATAAATATATGTTGAGTAGTGCTATGATGACTATTAGTGTTGGAAGAATATTCTCTTTTTTATTATGTTTTTCATATATTTTTCTCATATTTATAGATCTATTCTTTTCCATTATAGATTATTACAAGATACTGAATAGAGTTCCCTGTATTATACAGTAGGTCCTTGTTGTTTATTTTATACATAGTAGTATGCATCTTAATTCCAAACTCCTAATTTATCCCTCCCTACCTTTTCCCTTTGAAAACCGTAAATTTGTTTTCTATGTCTGTGAGGCTGTTTCTGTTTTGTAAATAAGTTCATTTGTATCAAATTTTTTACATTCCATATATGAGTGAAATCATATTACATTCGTCATTCTGTCTGACTTACTTCATTTAGTATGATAATCTCTAGTTCCATCCATGTTGCTACAAATGGTATTATTTCTGTTTTATGGCTGAGTAATATTCCAGGGTGTGTGTGCGTGTGTATGTGTCTGTGTGTCTGTGTGTATGTATATCACATCTTCTTTATCCACTCATCTGTCAGTGGACATTTAGGCTGCTTCCGCATCTTGGCTATTGTAAATAGTGCTGCTATGAACACTGGGGTGCATGTATCTTTTTGAATTAGGTTTTTGCCTTTCCCAGATATATGCCCGGAAATGGGATTGCTGGATCATATGGTAGTTCTATTTTCAGGTGTTTAAGGAACCTCCATACTGTTCTCCATAGTGGCTGCACCAATTTACATGCCCAGTAACAGGGTAGGAGGGTTCCTGTTGCTCCTGCCTTTCGTACTTGGAGACTTTTAATGATGACCATTCTGACTGGCGTGAGGTGGCACCTCACGGACATTTATTTTTGCTTTTGTTCAGAGTAAATGGCAGAACTATGGGCTGTCTGTCCTTATAAGCCTTACATATCTAAGTAATTGGTACAGCTAGGAGGCTAGCTTGCAGTTAACTAACCGGGTTGGAGAAGTGAGGGCAATATGACTGTCAGGTAAGTTAACTGAATCTTACATAGTTATTATGTTGGCCTTGTTTCAGGAGTCTGGCAGGGTGTTGATGGCATACAAAGTATGAGATTTAGCAGGAGGTAAGAGGGTTTGATTAAGCAAGCTATTTACCTGAAATGGGCATGTGCACTTACGTGTGTAATTGCTCTACCTTCTGTGACCACTGACTCAATGACATGTTATGGTGAATGATGTCGGTAAATAATACTCAATTTAAGCTCAGCTACAAGTTGCTTGACTGTGTTAAGGCCACTGATGCCCATAGCCGAGTCACAGCACCCCCCAAAATTAAAAAATTCCAAATGCATGAAAGCAGTTGTGTGTGAGCATGGTCTGATTAGTCACGAGTCCATTGTGACGTCCTATTTAAGGGGAAAGAGTAGGTGCTATGGCCCTGAAAGTGAGATGGTTTAGGTGAGATGACCCTGAAGTAAGAACGAGATGCCAGATATAGTTCATTTATAGAAATCTGTATGGTTCATGGGCCAGAAATGCAGACAGGCACATTTTAGGGCAAGCTGATGGTTTCTTGTGGCTTCATCATTAAGTCCTAGTTATCAGCAATGATAAGCATGTTGACTGGAAATGATTTGACAATGTATTATGCATGATTAACACATAGATGTACTATGTAGTATTAATCACCTCAATTACCCCTGTAAAAACTCAGAGGCTGGAACCTAGCGTGCAGTGAAATGTTTAATGTCTTATATAACATCAATACACCGATGTACATGCTTATACGTGTGAGATAATTCACGATTACACATATTATGTATTATATACGATAAAGCACATGTATTATACTTATATATGTGGAAGGGCATATAATTCTCAAAGTACATAGTAATGTTTACTTTTTATTTTTTATTTTTTTTTTTTTTTTTTTTGCGGTACGCGGGCCTCTCACTGTTGTGGAGCACAGGCTCCGGGCGCGCAGGCTCAGCCGCTCCGCGGCATGTGGGATCCTCCCAGACCGGGGCACGAACCCGCGTCCCCTGCATCGGCAGGCAGACTCTCAACCACTGCGCCACCAGGGAAGCCCTATGATGTCAATTTTTAATGCTTATATATAGCACTCAACAGTAGTGTTTATGTCCCCTAAGCAAATTGTTCAAGAAATAGTTTAAGCAGAAATTCACCTTTGGGTGCTGATGAGAGAGCTGGAGCCTCTTCCTTGAGTCTTAGGGAGAAATGTTGCTGTTTCTAAAAAAGACTCTTAATTTTAGGAGGTTATTTTCAATAACACTTATTAGTGGTATGAGGACAAGAATTAGAAGAAAGTATAGAATAGATGCTGGTTGCCTGATGATAATGAATAGGTGATCAATGGGTTGTCTTCCAATTCATGCAAGGGTTAATAGGCCCACTACTAGGAATCCAAATAAACATTAGCTAAGAGGTCAGAATGTTATACTTCATTGTTTTGCTGTATGAAGCATTGGAACAATAGCTAAAACCATGATTGGGAAGATTAATACACCTGCTATTCACTGTGAATGGATCACAAAATCGCACGTGCAAATCAAAACTATCACTCTGGTTCCATGTGAGGGGGAACACTGAAGGGCTTAGCGGGAGTATAATTTACTGGGTCTCCTAGAAGGTCAGATGAGACCACTACTAGTATTAGTAAGATTATTAAGAAGAATAAAGCAAACAAGATATCCTTTATTTTGTAGTATGGATGAAATGAGATTTTGCCCATACTGGATGAGATCCCTGTTGGATTATTAGAGTCTATTTCATGAAGGAATAATAAGTAAACAACGGCTAAAGCTGCAATAAAAATTGGGAGAATAAAGTGGAAGGCGAAGTATCAGGTAAGGGTGGTTTTACCAACTGAGGATTCTCCTTTGATTCCTCTGACTACATTAGTGCCAGCCTAAGGAATTGCTAAAAGGGAATTTGTAATGACTGTTTCTCCTTAAAAGTACATTTAGCCTCATGGTAAGAGGTAACCTATAAATGCTACGGTTATTAATAAAACAGTAATAGGATTCTGATGTGTCATGTTTCTAAGAAGGTGTAAGATCCACAATGCAGGCCTCATGCTACATGAATAAATAAGCAATTAAAGAATATAGGAGCTCTGTTTTCATGAAACTATCAAATAATTCATAGGTTGTTTACATCTTGTTACATACGAGTTATGGATGAGAAGACAGTTATTGTACCTGATGTGTAGTGTATTTCTAGAATTAAACCTGTTATGACTTGCAAAATTAAACAAATACAAAGCAAAGAATGGGCATTTCATTGTGATGAGATATTTGATGGGGCTGGTAGATCAATAAATGCACTGTTAATGATTTTGAGTACTGTGTGGAATTTTCAAATGTTGGTCATTATTGTTCTTATAGTTGAAAAACAACGATGATTTTTCATTACATTGGCATGGTTCCATTCCATGTAAGAATAATGATGACATACACTGTATTTTAAGTACTATTTTTGTTGCTAGTTTTATGAGGTTTGTCTTCAAAACCTTCACAGATCTGTAGTGGGTTTGGATTTATTTCCATGGTAGAACTGGTTGTATTACTGCAATGAATTTGGATGGATCATTTTGGGGCTTAATGGTTTTTTAAATTTCTTTAGGGTGACTGTTAATAGTTTTTGGTTATGCAACAGCTATGGCTACAAAGCAGTATCCTGAGGTTTGAAGTTCTAATAAAATTATCTTAGGTATACTTCCTTTATGTTGTTATGGAAATACTAATTAAAACCGCAATGCAGTATTTAGTCACATTCACTAAATGGTTATAATCAAGAACCAATAAAAATATTAGCAACAACGTTGAGAAATTGGAACCCTTATGGTTTGCTTGTGCAAATGGAAAACGGTACAGACTATATGTACAATAGTGTGGCATTTTCTCAAAAAGATGAAAATATAATTACCGTTTATTTCAAAAACTCCAATCCTAGATATATATGTCAATGAACTGAAAACAGGTGTTCAAACAAGAACTGGTACACAAATATTCACAGCAACATTATTCACAATAGCCCAAAAGGTAGACACCATTCAAAAGTCCATCAGTGCATGAATGGATATGCAAAATAGGGTAGATTCAAAGACTTCCATTTTTCTGCTATATAAAAAATAAAGTGAAATGGTGCAGCCACTGTGGAAAACATCATAGCAAAAACTTAAACATGAAATTAACATATGATATGTCAATTCCACTTCAGGGTGTATACCCAAAAGGTTTGAAAGCAGGGACTGAAACACATATTTGTACACTCATATTCATACCAGTACTATTCATACTGGTCAAAGATGGAAGGAATCCAAGTGTCCATGGATAGATGATTCCATAAACAAATTGTGGTATATACAGAATGGAATATGATTCAGCCTTTAAAACTAAGGTAGTTCTGACACATGCCACAATGTGGATGAACCTTAAAGTCATTACGTTAACTGAAACAAACCAGACCAAAAAGGCACAAACATGCTACGATTCCACTAGTATGAGATACCCAAATAAGTCAAATTCAAAGAAAGAAAGTAGAATGTGATTCCCAGGGGTTGAAGAGAGTTGGTGTTTAATGGATGTAAATGTGGTTAATGTCATAGAACTATACATTTAAAGTAGTTTAAATGGTAAACATTATGTTGTATGGATTTAATCACAATGACAAACATGAATGAAGTACTGATACATGCTACAACATGAATGAACATTGAAAACATCCTAAGAGAAAGAAGCCATACAGAAAAGACCACCCAGATCATATTCATTTACACACTTGAAATCCATCAAGGTTTTATAAATAAGGGAAAGTCTCAAGAACAGTTCCAGAAAAAGAAAATGGGATCAGAATAGAAAACCACATTTCCATATAGTTGGGGCAAGTGGTGAAAGTTGAACAGGGCCTGTGGATGGGATTATAAAGTGAAAACCATAATAATTCCTCATATGGTGGTGGTCCACTGGGAGAGTGTCTCTTTTTGAGGTCAAACACACTGGAGGTTTTCATTTAGATTGGCAGATGTGGAAAATCAATGATGACTGAGGAATCTGAGCTTAGAGATAAAGTGTACATTGTACTGCTACTACAAGTTTTCTGTACCTCTGAAATTACTAGAAATAACTTTTCCAAACAACCATGTCAATACCACACCTGAAAAGTAGAAAAGACATCAAACTTCATTATAAGGGCCCAGCCCTAGCCAGATCCAATTCCCCCAAAATGATGAAGCTCATTGCTACTGTAAGAGCCCACATGACATTAAAAGGCACCGTGAGAAGATTTTATTAGGGGCCACTATGTCTTTGCTGTTGCATACAACTTGGGATACGGTAGAAATAGTGAGATTTTTGCATTCCAATTTTCAACCTCAAACCACCAAAAAAAACAATTAGGAGTAATAAAGGAATTTACTAAGCTTGCACTATACAAAAGCAATACACAAAAATCAGCTGACTTTCTACATACTAATAAAGTTTCAGAAAGAGAAATTAAGAAAACAATCCCGTGTAACAATAGCATTAAAAAGAACAAAATACCTAGGAATACATTTAACCATGGATGTGAAAGACCTGCACACTGAAAATTATAAAACACTGATAAAGAAATTAAGACACAAATAAATACAAAAATAGTCCATGCTCATGTGTGGGAAGTATTAATATTGTTTAAACACTCATTCCGCCAAAGTGGTACAGTAATTGCAATCTCTACCAAATTCAAATGGCATTTTTCACAGAAACAAAACAATCCGACCACTTGTATGGAACAACAGAGAACCCCAAATAGGAAAAGCAGCCCTGAGAAATGAGAACACAGCCGGACCTATCTTGCTCCCTGACTTCAAACAATATTACAAAGCGACTGTAACCAAAACAGTGTGATACTGACACAAAAATAGGCACATAAACCAGGGGAACAGAATAGAGAGCACAGAAATACACCCATTCGTATGTGGCCAGTTATTTTACAACAAAGGAGCCATGAACACAAAATAGGGAAAGGACAGTCCTCTCAACCAACAGTGCCAATAACACTGGACGCCACATGCCAAAGAACAACAGTAACTTAGTAAATTCCACAGTTTTCCACATCAAGACCTTCCTCTGCTGGGTCCTCTGAAAATGGACCCCCCTTGGCATCAGCCACTCGCAGGAAGCTTCTCCCCACTTTCCCTCACCTTTCACTCCTGTGGTATCCTGAAGATGTCTGGCTCCTGCCTGCATGGACTCCACCCAGCACTGACCTGAAGTTGAACCCACGGCCGACCCTGAGGACGCTGAGCTTCTGTCGGCTGGGTGAGGAGCCCAGTTCCCGAAGGAACCGAGTCCGTGACTGGAACACAGACACCTCAAGGATCAGAGAGCTGGGTTTGGCGCCGCCTGCTGGCTGGCTGGGAACTGCAGGCCACAACAGCTCACTTCACTGCAGGCCAGGCTCCCAGCTGGCAAGCCTGCAGAATCCACGAAATTTGGAAATTCAACCTGAAATGGAGCCATATATCCCAGGACTTCTCCAAAACTAGTTATACAAAAATAACTGGAAACCTTATGCAATCAAATGAATGTAGACAGAAACTTTACAACTTACACCAAAATTCACTCAAAACTGTTCACTGACAATTTTAAAATGCAAAACTATAAACACTCTAGAAGAAAACAAAGAAGAAAATCTACCTACCTTGGGTTTGGTGATGAATTTTAACAAACAAATCCCTAAATGTCTATTCAAAAAAGAAGCAAAATTCATGACATGGACTTTAAAAAATTAAAAATTTAACTCTGTGAAAGACCTTACTGAGAAAACGTAAAGACAAGCCAGACACTGAGAGAAATATATTTACAAAATACATATATGATAAAGGATTGGTAGTCAAATTATACCAAAAACTCTAGAACAAACAACCCCATTAAAAATGGGTAAAGATCCGAACACCTGCCCCAAAAAAATATACAGATAGCAAACAAGCATATTAAAATATGCTCACATCACATATCATTACAGAATTACAAATTAAAACAGTGAGTTAGCACTGCACACCTATTAGAACCACTAAACTCCAAAAAGAATGACACTACTGATTGATGGAGGGTGAGGAGCTACATGAAGTCTCCTTTACCGCTGATGAAACACATACAGCTACTCTGAAAGACACTTTGGCAGTTTTCTCAAAAGCTACACGAGGCTCACCTGAGGATCCACATCACACCTCTAGTATTTAGTCAACCACTTTGGAAAGCAGTGTCCAAACGAAATCTATCAGGCAGTTATGCACTGCAACTCTTCTCATAATGGCTAGAAACTTTAAAATATCAGGATGGCCTCCAGTACATGAATGCACAAGCAAATTGGGATACATCCAAGTGAAGGGGAGCTAATGCTACCCCAAAATATACCTCTTGGGCATAAGGATTATTTGTGACTGATTATTTTTAAAGAAGACACAGGAGGATCTCTGAAACCCAATTGAGATGGCTCTTCTGTGAGGCAAATGTACATTGATAAGGGAAATCTCCATTTAAAAGGCAGCCTCCCGCTCTGCACCAGGATAGAAGAATGACAGTCTTGGGAAACGCTTATCAGTAGGGAAGGCAAAGACTTAAATCTGCACAACGGTACCCTTCCTTTCTTTTGTTTTTAGATGAAGATGGTATCTATGGTGATGTCTTGGGCCATTTCAGGGTGTTACTCAATGTCCTGGGTTTCTCCCATGTACACAGGAGGTACACATTATTAAACTTGTTTGTACAACAACATGAAGGGAGTTACATTATATACTTAAAATGATGTAAATGGGAAATGTCATGTTCTTTATTTTTAATTACAATGGGAAAAAAATGAAGTAGTACTGATACATGTTACAACATGAATAAACATTAAAAAGATCATTAGTGGGCTTCCCTGGTGGCGCAGTGGTTGAGAGTCCACCTGCTGATGCAGGGGACATGGGTTCATGCCCCAGTCCGGGAAGATCCCACATGCCGCGGAGTGGCTGGGCCCGTGAGCCATGGCCGCTGAGCCTGCGCTCCGTAACGGGAGAGGCCACAACAGTGAGAGGCCCGCGTACCGCACAAAAAAAAAAAAAAAAAAAAAAAAA
>NW_020173132.1:1739408-1791479 GCF_003031525.2 Neophocaena asiaeorientalis asiaeorientalis | reverse complement strand
CTGCGCACCAAAAAAAAAAAAAAAAAAAAAAAAAAGATTAGTGAAAAAATTCCATGCAGAAAAGGCCACCCAGCTCCTGTATTCATCGGGTCTGCTTTAAATCCATCAAGGTTGTCCAAATAAGGGAAAATCTCAGTAATGTTTCCAAAAAAAGAAAACTGGATCAGGATAGTAAAAGACATTTTCCTGCAGGTGGGACAACTGGTGAAAGTGGAAGTGGATCTGTGGATTAAATGACAATGTGGGAACAATATGGTTTCCTCATTTCAGGGTTATGTGCTGGTCCCTCCAGAGAATGCCCCCATGATGGATAAAACACATGGAGTATTTTGGGTGAAGTGGCAAATGTGTATACTGTAAGGCCAACTGGCCCGAGGCAGGGGAACGCAATCAGGTTCACAGGTTGCATCAGACCAGAACTCTCCGGACCACCCAGTTCCAGAAACTGCCCTGAGGACTTTCCACCCAGCTCAGCCTTCCCACCTGTCGAGGGGCGGGACTAACGGTCCCAAGACTGATGCAACCGGCACCAGATATTGCCAGGATACCCGAAGAGACCACCAAATAAGGAATACCCTGCGCCCTCCCAGATTCACCACACCCCTTTCCCTTCTTCCCCTATAAAATCTTGCCCAACCCTAGCCCGGGTGCGACGTCTCTGGGCCCTTTCTCTCGGACCAGGGAACCTCGCCCGGGAGCGCTCCCTAATAAAGCTCACTTGACGCTTTCCTCTGTTTCGCCGTGCCGTTTGTTAAGATCCGACCTTACAAGTACTTTTTACCATTACTGAAAATTTTCTGTGCATTTAAAATTACTGGAAAGTGAATTACTCTTTAAAACAACCATCTCAATACCATGTCAGAAAAGCAAATAAGACAGACATCACACTTTGTTATAGAGGCCAAGACTTACCCAGACCAAGTTCAACCGAAGTTGTGATACTAACTGCCCTTGTAGGAGTCCACATGGTATTAAGAAGCACTGTGGGAAGAGTATATTAGTAGCCACCATGTCTTGGGTCCTCTGGATGACCTGGTGAAGGAGAAACAGTGAGATTTTAGAAATACAATTTCCCACATCACTTCACAGAAAAGTTGTTCAAATAAATTCAGTAAAGTTGAAGAATATGAAATCAATATACAAAAATCAGTAGTGTTTCTATACACTAATAATGAACCATCAGAAAGAAAAATTAAGAAAACAATCCCATTTACAATTGCATCAAAAAGAATAAAATATCTAGGAACTAATTTAACCAAGGACATGAAAGACCAGTACTTAGAAAACTATAAAGCATTGATAAAGAAATTGAAGAAAACACAAATAAACAGGAAAATATTCCGTGTTCATGCATTGGAAGAATGCCTTAATAAAATGTCTATTCCAACCAAAGCCATCAACAAATTCACTGCAATCACAGTATAACATCCAATGGCATTTTTCATAGAAATAGAAATAACAACCCTAGTATTAGTATGGAACAACTAAGGACCCTGAACAGCCAAGAGATTCTGAAAAAGAACACAGCTGGAGGCGTCTCCCTCCCTGACTTCAAACTATATCACAGAGCTGTAGTAACCACAGCAGTGAGGAGATGAACAAACACAGACACATGGACTAGGGGAACAGAAGAGAGAGCCCAAAAATAACCTCACATGTATGTGGTCAGTTAATTCATGAAAATCAGGGCAAGGACACACAAAGAGGAAAGGACAGGCGCCTCAACCAGTGCCAGGAAAACTGGACGCCATATGCCAAAGAACATCACTGGTCATCATCGACATCACACACAAAACTAAAAATCCAATTTTCCACATCAAGCTCTTTCCTTCCTGAGTCCTCTGAGGACGGACCTGCCCCCTCAGCACTCAGCTGCACACAGGAAACTTCTCTCCACTTTGTCCTCATTTTTCCCTCTTGCAGGGCCTCCTTGCTGGTGGGTACTGACTCAACCCAGCTCCTGTCGGCATGGACGCAGCCCCACTATCCAGAAGTCTGAGCCCTGACGCATCCCAAGGAGACAAAGCTCCTCTCAGCTGTGCAGGGAGCCAAGTCAGAGGGCACAATGTGCCTGTGCCATGCTGGTCAGAGAGGTGGGTTTGGCGCCCCCAGTGGGCCAGCAGAGAAGAGCGGGGAGCACTGCGCTCACACACGCCAGAAGCCTCATCCCAAAGGCAGTTCTGCTGTGGACACTAAGTTTGGAGATCCGAACTGAAACAGAGCCAAGTATCTCACCATGTCTTCTCACCGTGTCTTCTCAGTAAATGGCTAAGGAACAATTATATTAAAAACCATATGGAATGAAATGAACATAGACACAAACTTTACAACTGACACCAAAATTCACTCAAAACTGTCCATAGACAAATGACAAAACTATAAAATTTTACAAGAAAACAAAAGAATGTCTATATGACCTTGGGTCTGGTGATGAGTTGTTTTATCTTTTTCTTCCTTTGGCTGCGTTGGGTGCAGCGTGAGAAGCTGCACGTGGGCTTTCTCAAGTTGTGGCGAGTGGGGGATACTCTTTGTTGCAGGGCATAGGCTTCTCATTGTGGTGGCTTCTCTTTTTGTAGAGCACGGGCCCTAGAGCACGTGGGCTTCAGTAGTTGCGGTGCATGGGCTCAGTAGTTGTGGCTCGCTGGCTCTAAAGCGCAGGCTCAGTAGTTGTGGCGCATGGGCTTAGCTGCTCCGTGGCATGTGGGATCTTTCTGGGCCAGGGATAGAACCCATGTCCCCTGCATTGGCAGGTGGATTCTTAACCACTGTGCCACCAGGCAAGTCAAGGGTCTGGTGATGAGTTTTAACACACAACACTAAAATGCAATCTAAAAAATTTTTGAAAATAAATTAATAACATGGACTTTAAAAAATTATATATTTCTACTCTGTGAAGGACCTTATTCAGAAAACCAATAGACAAACCACAAACCAGGAGAAAATATCTTCAAAACATGCATCTGATAAAGGATTTGTAGCAAAATTATAACCAAGAACTCTAGAGCAAACAACCCCATTAATAACTGGTAAAGATCGAAATAGACACCTGGCCAAAGAGGGTATACTGATAGTAAATAAACCATACAAAACATACTCAAGATCCTGGTGGAATGCATGTACAGCCAACTTTGGAAGATAGTTTGGCAGTTTCTTCCAAAGCTAAACAGTCTCATCTTAGGATACAATAAGCGTACCTCTTGTATTTAGACAACTGTTTTGAAAAACTGTTCAAACAAAAACTAGCATAAAATAATGCACAACAGCTCTACTCAAAACGGCTTAAAAAATTAAAGATATCAGGATGTCCATCTGTAGATGAATTCATAATCAAATTAGGCCACATAAATATCAAGGGGAGAAGAATATGCCACCCCAAGATATGCCTGTTTAACATAAGGACTATTTTGGACTGATTAATTTATAAAACAGCAGACCCAGGAGAATGTCTGAAAATGCCCTTCTAGGAAGTAAATGTGCATTTATTAGGGATATCTCCATTTGTAAGGATGTCTTCCTCCCTGTACCAGGAATTGAAGGGTGACTAAGTCTCAAGAAAAGCTTGTCAATGGAGAAGGCCTGGATGTAAATCTGCATAATATCCATACCCTTGTTTACCGTGCTTTGCCTCATAACCTCCCAACTGGCTTCCCCCCCTCCCCTAACATCTTTCTTTTGTTTTTAGCTGAAGATAGCATTTAAGTTACTTGCTTGGGCCATTTCAGGGAGTGACTCAGTTTTCCTAGGTATCTTCCAAGTATACAGGAGGTATGCATGCTATTAAAAGTCTACTTGTTTTTCTCCAGTTCTTCTGTGTTTCATTACGGGGGCGATCTCAAGGAGAAACAAAGAAGTGTAGAGGGAAAATTATTTTTCCTCCCATACACATGCAATGGAATAGTACTCAGAAATATAAAGGAATGAACCATCAAACCATACAAAAATCATGGATGAATCTTACATTTATATTGCTAAGTGAAAGAATGCAGTCTGAAGTTCTATACATGATATGACCGCACTTCCACAACATTCCGGAAAAGGCAAAACAGAGTTAATAAACAGGTTATGAGGTAGTGGGTTAAAAACTGCACATGATAATTTAGTGATGAAGACCTGCCACTATGCATTTGTCTAAACCCAAAGATTTTTAGACCCCAACAAGTAAATCATAATCTATTCAAATTTAGTTATTTATGAAATGCGGATGTCATAGAATGGAACAGAGAATGGAACAAAGAGTCTGACTTAGAAATGTATGGAAAAAACTCACTGTTGGTGATGGGGACAAAATGGCTGATCTAAGTCAACCCAGGAAATGAACAGAATCTGCAGGCCAAAGGCAATATATACCATACATAAACAGCGGACTCAAGTTCTTTCCCATAGAAGTAGGTAACAGTACTGAAACTACTGTACCAGCGATCAAAAGTAACAAGCACTGAATTCAATAAATGACAAATGGTGGAAGCCAGGTTTAGTACCACTGGAGTGGGAAGTTACAGACAAAGGGAGAAGTTTACAATCGCCATGGCGTAATGGATCAGGGTGGAGACATCAGCATAAATTATCTTTAGCCTAATATGTTTACAGATATTTTAGCACATAGAAATCTTTATATTTATGTGTATATGCACAGGCTGGAATACATGCATATATTTCCACATATTGTCAGCTGAGCATATTTAGCTCCCACATGTATGTTTTGAATATCATTCTCTAACAAAAAGGACCAGGGGCTCTTTGAAGAAATGACTGAAACTATGATCGAGACACTAAATATATAAGCCAGGATAATCTTGAAGTATGAAAAAGTAAAGAAATACAAAGAAAAAAAACCCACAAGGAGAAATATTAACTGCAAACAGGAGCCAAAGCAAGAATTAACTAAGCAACCTAATTATGCAGTGCTGGGCTATAACCAGAAGTTTAAAATAACTAACCAGGCGTCCAAACTGGAAAAATAAATGATTACCTAGTTGTATTTGTATACACTCACAATTAATAATCTGAAAAGGAATTTAAGAAAACAATTCCCTTTTCAATAATGTCAACATTATTAAAATACTTTGGAATCGATTTAATTAGGATGTAAGACTGGCACTTACAAAGCATTGCTGAAAGAAATCCTAAATAAATGTGAAGATACGCAACCTACAGATTCAATGTGAATTCCAAAAGGCATTTGGGAAGAAATACACAAGCTTACCCTAACATACATAGGAAATTACAAGGGACTACAAAGAGACACAACAATCTCATGAGTCTACAGGGCAAAAGTCCTCTGGGCAAGGGCAAAGGTGCCTAAATGGAAAACAGGGAAATCCAGTTAAGAGAAGGGACTCGGGATCGGGAAAGGAAATGAGGGATGGAGGCTGGTAGTCATATTCAGGGAAGCCCAGCAGGTAGTTTTGTGGGGGGAAGAGGAAGAGTAAGCAGTCTGGAGCTGTTTAGAAGAGGAAAGGGTGAACTAAAGGAAGGAACTTCAGCTGTATTCAGCTGTCCCAGGTTGCTGGCTTGGGGAGATGCTGAAGCAGGGGTGTCACACAAGATAGAAACTCCCTTGTGCAGGGTCCTCAAGAGACCTCCAACAGACTTGTAGATGATGGGTGAGATTTGTTTTATTATTTTAAAAATACCCCTGTGGGATAAAATCAAAACTTAGGAATTCTGTTACAGTCTGCCTTATTAAAACAATTTTCTTTTTTTTACTGATCTGTGAAGTACCAAAGTGTGAGGACCACTGTTCCAATACACCTCATAGTGTTACTGACTCTTCCATTGATATAATTATATGAAATTGAACTTATTCAATAAATCTATTAAACATCTGCCCTCTACCCAGCACCCTCCCAGGTGTTGGGAATGCAGTGAAAATATTTGGTGGGCACATTCTTAACAAAAGGCTTTTACATTTTCACCAGTAGTTTATCCTCAATGTCATCACTTGCCAATTAATAACCGTGCTGTTTAGGAATTAAAAACCCAGGAATCAGGGTTCCTGGCAGGCTCTCCCATTCTCCCTCGGGCACTCCTCCACCCTTTCTGGGTTTCAGTTTCCTCATCTGTAAAAACACAGGCATCTGACTATAATTCATTCCAGGAACCCGAGCCTATTGAGGAAGAGGGGAAATAGCTACTCCAAGCTCTGGATGATAGACCAAAAACCAGATGTAAAGAAAAATATGTCATTGCTGATTTTCAGTCAAACAGACAGGTATAATGAAGGCAGGAATGCCCCTGGCCCTCCAGGATTTGCCTGGGAACCTAATATGGGAAATTCTTACACATCAACATATGGCTCTGAGCTGGATTTCTACAAAAGAAGAGTAGAGCAACCCAGCAGACCTTTATACCCGCTCAGCCGCAGGAGGCGAATGGCTGGAGGCTACTGAAAGCCAGCAGCATTGACAAATTAACTCCCATGGCCTTTGCCAAACTGCAGTGGTACCTCAGAGTTCTCTGTTTCCTTCCGTATTCTGAAATGTACATTTCTTAATATAAGGTCACAGTGGAAGCAAAACAGACCTTCAATTTTTAGACCTCAATTTATAGAACACTTAGAGGTTCTAGGGGTTTTGTTTTTAAAGGACCGCATAATTTGAAAATTATACAAGTTCTAATTATCCAGTTCCAAGACACCATACATACTGCATGGGGTCCCCATGGAAAGGGCTCTCTCAGCAGGAGCGCCACCAATTCCACACTGAAAGGGCAGCAAGGTGCCCTTCTCCCTTCTCTGCTGCCTGGATGACCACCATGTCTTTAAATCCATGCCCCCTGGCTAGTTTCTAAGGTGCAATTCTAGGACCCTTCCCTTTCCCATCCCAGCAGGAGGCCAAGGGCCGGCCAGGGCTGGAGAACTGCTGGACGCAGGGCTGGCCCAGCTCGCCAGAGTGGGGGCTAGGGTTTGGAGTAGTCCCAGCAGGTGAAATCACCATGCAGGATAAATCCCTTGGACTTGCCATAGGCCAAGGGCAAGTCTCTCAGGGCAGCCAGCCCTTCTCCGGTTCTGCTTGCAGAGACTGGGGCACTTGGCTGCCTGGGAAAACCGCGCGGGAGTGAGCTTTACACCAGAAGATGTTTTGTAAAATTGCAGAGGGTAGGCTCGGGCACGTCCTCAAAGCCTTTACTCAAAGGCAAGCCCTTCCTGCAGCCGCCAGGTTAGGGGTCTCCGCGACCGTACCAAACAGCTCAGGTGTGTTTCGTGGTTCCCTCCTCCCCCCACCCCCACCGAGCCCCTGTCCCCTTACCTGCAGTCTGCGGCCCTCGGCTCCGCACTCCGATGCCGCTGCGGTGCCAGGGACCCACGGCACGGGTCGTTACCAGCCGCCGCGCACTGGCTCCCTAGACCCGCGCCAGCTCGTGGGGGGCGGAGACAAGGAGCCTCGAGGACGCCCTGCACGAGGTGTGCTCTGGCCGGGACGCGCACTTCCGGGAGAGGCGCGGAGACTGCCGCTGCCCGCAGCCAATGCGGAGCAAGACCCGCCCCACCCACACAGCGTCTGCGCGGCACAGCAGAGTCTCAGCACTCCGGCACGGGTACCTGGGGCTGGGCGTCTCCTCTCCTGCGAGCGCGAGGGAGGAAGCGGCGCCCCTGCGAGGCAGCTAGCGATGCCCCGGTGCGGCCCCTCCAGCGCGGAGACCGCTCCAGGCTGGACTCACCGAGACCAAGGCCACCAGCAGGAGCGCTTGGTGGGACCCGGCTTGGGCGGCGGAGCTGCAGGCCCCCGCGAACAACCCAATTTTTTTGATGGAAAAAGGACTTGAAAAGACCCTTCCCCAGATAAGACATACAAATGGTCAACGAGCACAGGAAGAGATGTTAAACATCGTTAGTCACGATGGCAATGCACATTAATACCATAATGCCATACCCCTCCACAAACACTAGAAAGCCTATAATCAAGAAAACCTAAAATAACAAATGTTGGCAAAAATGTAGAGAAATTGGTACATAATGTCCCATGAGGAAAATAAGTTCTAGAGATGGATGCTGAGACTATTTGTACAACAACGTGAATGTAGTTAATGCCATAGAACTGTATACTGAAAATGGTTCAAAATGGTCAATGTTATGTCTTTTTAATCACAATGAAAAAAATGAAGCACTGAAGATACATGTTACAACATGGATAAACACTGAAAACATTCTAAGTCAAAGAAGTCATACTGAAAAGGCCACTCAGTTCATAATCATCTTGTGTGCTTTAAATCCATAAAGGTTTTGAAAATGCCTGGTGGTGCAGTTGTGAAGACTCCGCGCTTCCAATGCAGGGTGCATGGGTTCAATCCCTGGTCCGGGGGACTAAGATCCCACATGCCATAAAGCCAAAAAAAAAAAAAGAAGAAAAAGAATGTGGGAAAGTCTCAGTAACAGTTTCAGAAAAAGAAAACTGGATCAGAATGGGAAAAGACATTTCCATACAGTTGAGGCAATGACGAAAGTTGAAGTGGGTCTGTGGATAGGATTACAAGGTAGAACCATGAAATTTCCACTTTTCGGGTTCATGTGCTGGTTCCCTGGGAGAGTATCCCAGGATTGCATAAAACACACTGGAGTATTTTATGTGAGGTGGCAAACGTGAGTACTTTGTACTGCTTCTTAAACTTTCTTTTATACACTTGAAATTACTGGAAAATAAATTACTTTTCAAAAGAACCATGCAAAACCATTCCAAAAAAAGCAGAGAAGACAACAAACTTCATTACAGAGGCCAAGCCTTAACTAGATCCAGTTCACCCAAAGGGGTAATGCTACTCACTCCTGCAGGAGTCCACATGTTATTAAGAGGCACGGTGGGAAGATTATATTAGGAGCCACTATGTCCTGGGTGCTGTGGATGACCTGGATGTAGTAGAATCAGTGGGATATCTGATTTCTAGTTTTCCACATCAAACCACCAAAAAACTATTAGAACTAATAAATGAATTCAGTAAAGCTGCAGGGTACAAAATCAATACACAAAAAAATCAGTTGTCTTTCTATACACTAATAATGTGCCCTCAAAGAGAAATTAAGAAAATAATCCCATTTACAATTGCATCAAAAAGAATAAAATACCCAGGAATAAATATAATCAAAGAGGTGAAAGATCTATACTCTGAAAACTAGAAGAGATTGATGAAGAAAATACAAATAAATGGAAAAATAGTCTGTGTTCATGGATTGGAAGAATTAATTTTGTTAAAATGTCCATATTACCCAAAACAATCTACAGATTTAATGCAATCCCTATCAAAATACCCATGGCACTTTTCAAAGAACTAGAACAAATAATCCTAAAATTTCTATGGAACCACAAAAGACTCTGAATAGCCAAAGCAATCTTGAGAAAAAATAATAAAGCTGGAGGTGTCATGTTCCCTGACTTCACACTATACAACAAAGCTACAGTAATCAAAACAGTATGGTACTAGCACAAAAACAGACACAAAGATCAATGCAACAGAGTAGAGAGTCCAGAAAGCCCATGCACATATAGTCAATTAATCTACAAAAAAAGAGGCAAGAATATACTATTAGGGAAAGAGAGTCTCTTCAATAACTGGTGCTGGGAAAACTGGATTAAAGACCTAAATAAAAGACCTGAAGCCAGAAAACTTCTGGAAGAAAACACAGGCAGTACACACTTTGACATGGGTCCTGGCAATACTTTTTTTGGATCTGTCTCTTCAGGCAAGGAAAACAAAAGCAAAAGTAAATAATTGGGACCTCATGAAATTTAAAAGCTTTTGCACAGTAAAGGAAACCATCAACAAAAATGAAAAGACAACCTACTGAATGGGAGAAGATATTTGCAAATAATATGACTGATAAGAAGTTAATATCCAAAATATATTAACAGCTCATACAACTCAATATCAAAAAAACAAACAACTTGATTAAAAAATGGGCAGAGGGCCTAAATAGGCATTTTTCCAAAAAAGATATACAGGTGGCCCAAAAGCCTATAAAAGTTGTTGAATGTTGCTAATCAAAAGGGAAATAAAATCAAAACCACAATGAGATATCACCTCACAACTGTCAAAATGGCTACTACCAAAAGGCCAGAAATAGCAAGTGTTGGTGAGGATGTGGAAGAAAGGAACCCTAGCACAATGTGGGTAGGAATGTAAATTGGTGCAGCCCCTGTGGAAAACAGTATGGAGGTTCCTCAAAAAATTAAAAACAGAACTACCACATGATCCAGCAATTTCACTCCCATGTATGTATCTGAAGAACATGAAAACACTCACTCAAAAAGATACATGCACCCCAACATTCATAGCAGCATTATTTACCATAGCCAAGATATGGAAGTAATCGTCAGATAAATAGATAATGATGTGGTGTATATATATATATATATATATATACGATGGAATATTGCTCAGCCATAAAAAATAAAATATTGTCATATGCGACAACATCAATGGACCTAAAGGGTATATGCCTGGTGAAATAAGTCAGACAGAGAAAGATAAATACTGTATGATTTCACTTTATGTGGAATCTAAAAAATAAAACAAGCAAGTGAATATAACAAACTCAAAGCAGACTCACAGATACAGAAAACCAACTAGTGGCTGCCAAGGGGAATAGAGGGGGGAGGGCAAGATGGGGAAGGGGATTAGGAGGTACAAACTACTGTGTACAAAATAAATCAGCTGCAAGGATACATTGTACAACACAGGGAATATAACCAATAATTTGTAACAACTTTTTTAAAAATTAATTTATTTATTTGTTTTTGGCTGTGTTGGGTCTTTGGTGCTGCATGTGGTCTTTCTCTAGTTGCAGCGAGTGGGGGCTACTCTTGGTTGTGGTACGCGGGCTTCTCATTGTGGTGACTTCTCTTGTTGTGGAGCACGGGCTCTAGGTGCAGGAACTTTAGTAGTTGTGGCACTCAGGCTCAGTAGTTGTGGCTCACAAGCTCTAGAGCACAGGCTTCAGTAGTTGTGGTGCATGGGCTCAGTAGTTGTGGCACACGGGCTCAGTAGTTGTGGTTCGCAGGCTCTAGAGCACAGGCTCAGTACTTGTGGTGCATGGGCTTAGTTGCTCTGTGGCATGTGGGATCTTCCCGGACCAGGGCTCGAACCCGTGTACTCTGCATTGGCAGGCGGATTCTCAACCAGAGCCACCAGGGAAGTCCCTGTAATAATTTTATATGGAGTATAATCTATAAAAGTATCAAATCAGTCTGCTGTATACCTGAAACTAATATAATATTGTAAGTCAACTATACTTGAATAAAAAAATACAGCTTGAAGAACATTTTGGCTAGTTTATTTCTGCATTTTCAAATTTGTTCCATTAATCTTTTATGCTTTTACTTGACCAAAGCCTTATTATATTGTCTTGATTTTGGAACTTAGAGTAAGTCCACCAACTTTGTTGATCTTTTTCATGATCATTTTGGCTATTTTAGGCCTTCTGTATTTCCATATGTGTCATAGGATAGTGTCACCATTTATTAAACTTTTTGGTTCTGAGGTTTTGATAGTGATTTTGATGAATCTGTAGGTCCATTTTTGGAAATTTTACATCCTAACAATATTCAGTCTGTCAATCCACAATCAAACTAGGAATTAAAGAAAATGTCTCTGATGAATAAAGAACATGTAGAAAAACCTAGAGCTAACAGCTTGCTTAATATTCAATAAAGCTGTAGGAAATACATAGTCTTGGAATAGACTTGGGTTCCTGCCAAGACAGAGTACTAGACCTGCGCTCCTGACAAAAACCATCATAAAGATGCACAAAGAACATGAGATAACCAGTTGGCAGAGCAGTATTGTAGTCTATGTAAGAAGAAAATTGAGGAGGTGAACCCCACGATGCCCTGGTTTCCTGTTTGGTATCCCTTTCTTGTCAGCGCACAGGGAGACAGAGGCCAAGTGGAGCAAATCTCTTGCTCAGGAGGCACAGATAATAGGTTCTGGGTTGTGAAAGCAACTGAAATTTATGGGGTAAATTACCAGAGAGGTGGGTTCTGGAAGGAGGCTGGGGAGAGGGAACGGAAGTCTTCTTGGGCTTCACCCAGGGACCCTGAAAACGGGGTGGAGATTCCAGAGGACATGGGAATGGTGGGAATGGTGAATCCTGCCCAGGGAGAAAGAAGACCACTCAGTGAGCAGCTCAAGTACTGAGGGGAGACCTATGAAAATAAAATCCATGCCCCCAAATAAGGCTGAAGCCCTGGAATAAGGGCCAAGCTCATCCTTGTAAAAATGATGAAAATAAAAGTCTAAAATTTTTAAACATCCAGAAAAAAAGAAAAATTTCATGTAAAAAAATATAAATAATGATTAACTTCTTATTAGAAGTAATGGATGTCAGAAAAAAAAGGATATATTTAAAACACTGGAAGAAAAAAATTCTGTTGCAGAAGAATTCTATATTCAGTGAAAAAAATACTTGAAGAATGAGGGTGAAAAAAAGACATTGTCAGATAAATGAAAGCTGAATGAATCAGCATACGTTCAATACGAGAAAATAATACGGGAGGCTCTCCAGGCTGAAAAGAAAGGTCACCACATGTAAATTTAAATATAGAGGAAGAAATGAAGAATATCAGAAGTGGAAAATACACATGAATCTACTAGAACTAACAAGCGGGTGGAGCAACATTGCAAAATACAAGGTAAATATCTATAAATAATTTGTATGTAATAATAAATGCATGTGTGATTTTTTAATACTGTAAACTTTAACACAAGGATGAGAAAAACCAAGGGAAGCCTAAAGAATTGGACCCATATCCCATGTTCATAATTTGGAACCCTTGATATTGTTAAGGTATCATTTGCCCCAGACTGACCTGTAGATTCAATGCAATCCCAGTTAAGTCACAACAAAAAATGTTAGGGGTAAAAATGGAATTATTCTAAAATTTATATTAAATAGCAAATTAACCAGAATACCCAAAACTATTTTGAAAGAGAAGAAAAGCTGAAGGACGCACACCATCTGATTTCCAAACTTACTATCAAGTCACGGTAATCGAGACCGTGTAGTAATAGCAAAATGAATACACAAAGATGAATTAAAAGAATAGAGTCCAGAAACAAGTTATAGAGGGGCACAAGGAAACATGGGGTGAAGGAAATCTTCCCTATCTCAGCTGCCGAGGTGGGTACCCTACTGTATGCATTTGCCAAATTCATAGAATTGTATACCTAAAAAAAGAGTAGTTTACCTCTATAAATTTTATCTCAACCAATATAATTTTTAAAAAGATACAGTATTTATAGTTGAGGATTTTTTTGTCCTACTGACATTAGCCTCATAATCTACAAAGCCACCTGAAGTCAGCATAAACACTAATTCCAAATTCTCACATATGGTAAAAATATCAAACTATGGGCCAAGTTACTTTTGAATAGTTATTGATATTGAATCGGTATGATGTTGAGTGAATGAATATGGACGATGGATATTGAAATTCAAAATATCAAAGTTTTTCTAAATAATAAAAAACAAAATATTTAATTAGAAAAAACAAGCACATAGGTATAAGAATAATATAATTTCAGTGAGCTGAGTTTAGCTGTTGTCATAGTAAGTTTTAGGCACCACAGTTTTCAGCTCATATAGAGATAAAAACGATTTCATTAATTTATGGACAGGATGATGGGCTAGATCCTTAGAAAACGCTCAGAAATTTATATTTGCTTTGTGCCATTGTTATCAGCATATTACACAGGCCGTCTGAATAAGTAAAGGGAGGTTTTTTTTCAAAATAATATCTCATTTAAGAAAGGGCATTATAGATGGACTGCACACTTTTTCATTAGTAAAACCTTCATTCATCTTTCCATGTTTGGCATATTTTAAAGTGAAGTTCTCTTTAAAGAGAAGCTCTTCCAAAAGTTCTCATCTCTTATTTTCCTAGTTGTTTTCAACTAGACTCGGATTATTCAATGTTTAATTATATGAATAAAAACTTCTGGAACAGTTTAGAGGAGATGATTCTTAGGACTTAAACGACAGGTCGTCTTTCTTAATCTAAGCTATTATATTTGGTTAAAGAAGCATGTGCCATTTTCCCTGTATATTCTCTGTGTTATTTCTTATTTATATAATTTAGAGATTACAAATTCAGTTAATGTTATACAATTAAATATCAACTTTGTGGCTAATATTGTATTTCCCATTAGAACTAAAGCAGAGGATTGGAAGGTATTTTTTCATAGCAGAAAAAAATTTCCTAATTTTGAAATGGTCTATTTAGTTGCAAAATTTATGATTTTCCCCAAAGAAACGATTCCATTTCTTTCAGTTATGGTGAACGGGGGAGCAGTGGTTACAGAGATGTTTTTCACAGCAAATAATATTTATTTCTAGTTAGCACATTCACTTTATATATGGCTCTCTAGCCCTGTGCTGATGCAAACTGTACAGAGTACAAATTAAATAACTGCATTGTGGGTGTTGGCGCATTTTTCTTTGAATTACTTCATTACTGTTTGATATTAGAGTGTGTGTGTGTGTGTGTGTGTGTGTGTTTGATGCCACACTTTTCTTCTGGATGACTAGTGCTCTGAGACATATTTCTTATTCTACGAAGATAAACAGAGTAGGTAGAACAAAATCTAACCCTTTCTTAAGGAGGCAGTGCAATTTTAGGTAACACTGATGTATAGGATTATTTATCCACTAAATGGCCCCAAGTGAGCAGCCTCAGTCACCTGCCAGGCTAAGTACGAGGGATAGTTGGGGAAAAGGAACCATGACTTCTGCTCTTAAGGAGCTTATAGTCTAGTCAGAGGGACGTATGATTAAACAGATAATTTCACTTCCACTTAGCAAGTGCTATTTGTTTTTAATTTATTCATTTATTTAATAGATATTTATTAACAATACCCTTAATTTAACAGCTGTGATCACCTGCCCATTTCACCTGCTGTGATTAAGTGGCTTATATATATATATATATATATGTAAGTATGTATGAGTATAAAAATACAAGAATGAAAATGAATTGAATGCATATATAAAGATAACCTTTTAGGAGACACTGATATGAGAAGATGGAATTAATGCCTGAATACCTCAATTTTCTCTATCAGGTAACACGCTGCCTATTCTGTTTGGAAAGCATGGGATGGCCTGACACCTATCATAGAAGGTTAGTTGAAAAATACTCGAGCTATGAAAGGGTGAGCTATGTAAATACAGTTCAGAGGACTAATAAGCTGCATTTTTTGCTTTGCTTGCCACAGTAAGGGGGGTGGTGTATTGTATAAAATTTAAATGTACTGACTCTGGAATCAGACTCACATTTTAGAACTACTGATAAGCTGTATCCCTGAGGGCAAGATGGATTGCTAAGCCCGAATATTCTCATTGGTAAGACGGAGATACAAATGGTAACTCTTTTGCATTTGAAATTTTGTTCCTTTTTATTTCATAATACTATATTTGATTATCATTCTCTATGTATTGAATCAATTTGGCCATATATTTATCTATTTTATCAGTATTTATAAAAAACTACCCTTGCTTTCCAAATGTTCTTTATCACATATTTCCCTTTTTTCCATTTATTTCCATGTCTATCTATAATACTCCCCTCCATCTAATTTTCCTGAGTTTATTCTGCTTCTCTTTCTATAACATCTTCAGTTAAATATTACAATCAATTTTCCATCTTTTATTTTTCTAATATAAGCATTAAAGGCTACATATTTTTGCCAAATATTTTTTGCTGATCCCTAAAGTATCATAGTAGTATTATAATTAACCACTCTGAAGCATTTTAAATTTCCACCTCAATTTCCTTTTTCCTCCACCAATTATTTTGAACTGATTTAAAATTCACAAACATATGGATCATTTTAAGTTATATTTTACATTATATATCTAACAACTATAAGCTGTTCATAGAACACTGTCTATTTAATGCCAATTATTTGTTGTAACAATTTGGGCCTAGAGAAATGCTTCTTCAAAGTTAACCTTGTTAAGATAAAGAGTCTGGTTCGTAGGTGGAGAGTTAAGCCTGAGAATGTACATTTAGGCACAAATAAGTTACTGCACAAAATTATTACAAAACTTATATTTAGTATCAGGAAGAAGTAAAGTACTTTCAATCCTAAGTGGTATAGAATTAAAACCTATAGGGCTTCCCTGGTGGCACAGTGGTTGAGAGTCCGCCTGCCGATGCAGGGGACATGGGTTCGTGCCTGGGTCCGGGAAGATCCCACATGCCGCGGAGCGGCTGGACCCGTGAGCCATGGCCGCTGAGCCTGCGCGTCCGGAGCCTGTGCTCCGCGACGGGAGAGGCCACAACAGTGAGAGGCCCACGTACCGCAAAAAAAAAAAAAAAAAAAAAAAAAAAAGAATTAAAACCTATATTTCAAATTGGCCTAAAGAATCAAGATAACCCTCCCATGCGAGTGAATATATGTTCCCCAAAGAACCTGAACCATATTTTGAGACACATTTCTATTTGAGAATAAAGCCAATGAGCAGATTATTTTGAATTGGATGGACTACCTGATACAGTACATTTCTTTGAACCTCTCTGTGTTCTCATGGTTGGATCTGGGAGGACAAAGCTGTGAAAAGCAAAATATCCAATATATGCAATACATACCTCCAATTCAACAAGTGCATACACAGTGCACTGCTTGTTTACTCTCCCTTCTCTGCAAAATGGTTCTCTGCTCTTTTTCCCTTTAGTAACCATCTCAAAAAATGGCACCCCTGGGCTTCCCTGGTGGCGCAGTGGTTGAGAGTCCGCCTGCCGATGCAGGGGACACGGGTTCGTGCCCCGGTCCGGGAAAATCCTACGTGCCGCGGAGCGGCTGGGCCCGTGAGCCACGGCCGCTGAGCCTGCGCATCCGGAGCCTGTGCTCTGTAATGGGAGAGGCCACAGTGGTGAAAGGCCCGCGTACAACAACAACAAAAAAAAAAGGCACCCCTTTCACACAGTTATTCTAACCATCCAGGGGTTTGTCTGGGTTTCTTCATCTCTTCGACCTCCCTACATCAAACTGACTACCAGATCTTTTCACTTGTGTTCACTTGATATCTTGTAAATGATATTTCTATTCTACATGTTCCTTCTCTAGTTTAAGTTTTCATTGTTGTTTACCTAAAACTTCCATATTATCTATCTCTAATCCTATCCCGATATTCTCATTTACAATGTCTAGTCAGTTAGTTTCTCTAAAATTAAAAAAATTGATCATGTCAATCCCACTCTTAAACCTTTATGGTGGATTAAGAAAAATTTGTTAAACAAGACAGTGCGAAACTCTTCGTGGCTGACCCCCCTCCCCGCACTTCCTACACTGTATTTGGGAACCAGAGTTATGGACCTCTCAGTAGTTTTCCATTTCCCAATTCGGTGATTATTCTCTAATATTTAAGGCTAATGCGGATGAAGTAACTTTAGGGTTCAAGTCTCCGGATGGAGCACTCTGTCACTTCTACTACCTAACCGTTTTTATTGGAAGCACATCTTAAACTTGGTTGCTCAGGCACTAGAGATAATGAAACATATTTGTCATAGTCTTACTTTTCATTTCAAATCTTCAAGAAGCTCTTTAGACCAATGGTCTAAGCTATAATGACTCGATTTTAGAAAGCTTTTACACTAAATTAAAGTAATTGGAATGGAAGTGCTTTACATTTTCTAAATGAAAATAAATGGTTTAGACCACTTCATAGAAGATAGTTTAAAATATTGCTCTTGGGGGAAAAATACCTAGCAAATATTCTTTCATATTTATAGCTCTCCTACAATTATGTATTCTTTCATTTGCCTTTAGTGGCTTGTATAAAGATTGTTTGTTTGTTTGTTTGTGCGGTACACGGGCCTCTCACTGTGGGGCCTTTAGGGACTTTCCACCCCCTCACTTGTTCCCGTAAACCAACCTCTTGCGCCACTCCTTCTCCCTATCGAAACCAATTCTTCTCCCTATCGTGCGCCACTCCTTCTCCCTATCGAAACCAATTCTTCTCCCTATCGAAACCAATTCTTGGAGTTTTTCAGTTGACGGGGACTTTCCAGCCAGCGGGTAATTTTCCAGTTGCCCGTAACAGGTATACGCCCTAACCGCCACAATGAACGAACAACTGTAACGGCCAGAAGGTGGGGCAAAAGTTCCTAAGCCAATGAATTCAAAAGTCACCACATTTACCCAATCATTGTGAGAATATACCCGCCCTATGAGTAAATAAACCTATAAAAAGTATGTGATTCCGCTTTTAGGGGTTCCCCATCGGCCTCCTGCGTTGGGTTCAGGGAACCCCGGTGCATCGGCTCCTAATAAACCTCTTGCGTGTTGCAGCGGCTCTCGACTCTTGGCGGTTCTTGGGCGAGTTGGAATCCCTCGTAGACCGTTTGGGTCTAACATCACTGTTGTGACCTCTCCCGTTGCGGAGCGCAGGCTCAGCGGCCATGGCTCATGGGCCCAGCTGCTCCGCGGCATGTGAGATCTTCCCGGACCGGGGCACGAACCCGTGTCCCCTGCATCGGCAGCCGGACCCTCAACCACTGCACCACCAGGGAAGCCCAAGATTGTTTTGATTATAGTTATTTTGAAACATGGTAATAATTCATTTGTGTGTGAATAATTGTATTATAACTTAAAATAAAAGTCTAGATTTCCCATGATACCTATCTGACGTTTTCATGTTGCCCTTCCCAAACCGTGGACTGTCTGCCTGCATGTGTAGATATGCCAAGTTCTGGAAAAAATGTGATACATTTTTCTAAAGCATTAATTTTACTCAGTCAGTTTTGGGGAAGCATTACATAACATGTTTAACAACTTCATTAGAATAAAACATTCAAATGCATTTTAAAGACCCACAGTGACACTTCAAAGAAATTTCCTACTTCCAGTGAGCATTTCAAACTGTATCTCAAGACCTGGCTCCATATGGACTTGTCTCTGGTACTGGGCTTATTTCAAGTGGAAATATCTGAGAAGGGCTGTTTTCTATAAAGGAGTTCTTTTAGTCTTTGGTCAGGCATGTCTTAAGTTGAATTTGATATTCTTGATGGAGGAATATGAAGCAATACCAAGAAATAGGGGACAATTGTTTTAATATTAGATTCCATTTCAGATCTGGTTTTGAATTTAGAGAAAAGGGTCATATACATTAGTTTGTGGAAAACACTAGATATAAAATTACTATACAAAGAGAAAGGAAATTGAATTTCCGGCTTCTGCATCTCAATTTATATCTCTTACACCAGGCCAGTTATGACCCCTTTATAATGTACCCGATCTAACATTCTGCTTGATGAATATATCTTCCTCACAGCTTCCCTAAAATTTAATCTTCTAGGCTTTCCAAGTGTAATTTTGGTGATGGAGAGCTCTAATTTTAACTACATTTGTCTACATTTAATTGATAGATTAAATAGATAGATTAAATTGACAGATTTCTCAAATGAATCACAAATACACCCTTTGGTCACATTCATTCTTTGGTCCTAGTTTAATCCACTTTTTCCTCAGAAATTAACCAGCATCGCCATTGTACATCACAGTTACTCAGGAACTTTTAAAACAGTTGTAATTGTTTTCTTGATCGTCTCTTTTGTTTTCTAAATAGCTCCGGTCATATCAGTTATTTTACATGTAAAGCATTTTGAATCTCTTTAATGATCCAACCTGTTCTTCTTTTAATGTGCTTCAGATTGGCAAAGACCCTCGTAAATTACAGCACCTATAAATGAACGTGATTCTCAGAGTATGGTTTTACCGGTGCAGATCAGAGTTTACAGAAGACTTTTCTCCATCTACATCATGTTAAAAAATATAACTATGTCCTTGTTCCCAGTCCAGAACAGTTAGACTCTAATATTCTTCTACATCCATTTTTATTTATTTTAATGGTCTTTTCTTCATCTGTGATTCTTAAAATGTTCCATTTGTAAATTGGCTTAGAATTTAGATTACCACAGTAGAGAATTACTTGGCTCAGTTCCAAACTAAGGTACTGGGGGAAAAAATGGAATCTCTAGTCATTTTAAATTGCTTTACCCTGAACCTAGCAATTAAAAATAATTGCCACATTTTCAGTTTTTTAAGTTACTCAGTCTGGATGTGGCTGAGCTTCTGGTCTGTTACAAAAAACAGGAGAAAAATACTTATAATACATTACTTTATGAAGGTTTAAAGTAATAAAAATTGCTTAACTTGGATAAAATCAGGGTTCTAGTGTTTTTAGTTTAATTCAACAGATTCTTTTAAATGCTTCAAAAACCCTCCACTGGGGCTTTCCTCGTGGCGCAGTGGTTGAGAGTCCGCCTGCCGTTGCAGGGGACACAGGTCCGTGCCCCGGTCCGGGAAGATCCCACATGCCGCAGAGTGGCTGGGCCCGTGAGCCATGGCCGCTGAGCCTGCGCGTCCGGAGCCTGTGCTCCGCAACGGGAGAGGCCATAACAGTGAGAGGCCCGCGTACCACACACACACACACAAAGCCTCCACTGAACTAATTAGTTCTGACTAGCAATAAGCAGCGGTTGATTCCTCACTCAAAAAACGTCCAAAAAGACCCAGCATGTCTGTCAGCCTTGCTGTGAGGGATTTCAGCGTGGGGCACAGGGGAAGCAGCCTTGGAAAGTCAGCTCCATGAATAACTGTCATCTACCTAGCTAGGCCCATATTCCAACACAAAATAACCACGTACAGCTACTTTCCTTTAATGAACAAATTGAAGAAAGCTCTCATCATGAAGTTGTCAAGAAGTAAACTGAAAACAACTTACTTGACCATAACCTGGGCTAGCTACTTTCCTCAGTCCTAGAATTTCCCATCAGTTTAAAATTTACTGGAAACTCAGCTTATGGGAGAATTATATTTTCCTTTAAAACACAAACAGCTGGAGTAGAAAAGGACCATAATATCGTATATCTTATATATAATCTTTAATAATAACCTACAAATTGTAAATATTAACCTGATTAATTTTCATTTTACAGGAAAACTTGGTTGTGCATATTCCCTATAATTTAAATTCGTCCATATGGCTTTGCATGGGTTTTTCATATGTTGAAATTCTCTCTTATATTTAGATTTCCTTTGGAGAGTTTTGATAATACCATTCATCAACTACCTACTGCCAATTCTTGCATTTTTGAAACTTAATACCTATGCAGAGGGCAGAAATGTGTCTATAGCTGAAATGAAAGAATACAAAGTTCTAGAGATAAATATTTGGAATGCAAAATAGTTTGGTCCTTTAATCAAACATTTATCAAGTGCCAATATGGGTGTGGTACTCAGTGGGACACCAGATCTGGGGCTTTCACTGAGCTTCCAGGCCAGGAAATGTGTGACTCATCTGTCCTTGGTCCACTCACCTTGAACTAAAAGTTTTTTAGAAATGCTTTTGACTTAAGTTTTTATGCTTGTCAAAGTGATGATGATTATTCTACCAGTATCGAATTACCTTAGCTCATTTTTAAGGAAACAGAGACCTGTTCGAAAATGAGTAACTCTATTTTAACATGTTTGATTACCATAATAATAAGTGCAACAACAATACCTATTCTCTCCTTTGATCTTCCCAACAAATCTACAAATTTGCAACTCTTATTATGCCAGTTTTGTAGATGAGGAAAGAGAGGCAGAGAGAATCTGAAAACATACTCAGCATCTCACAGCTAGTAAATGGTAGGAAAGGCTTTGAATTAGTCTCTCTTCCTCCAGAATCTGAGCATTTGATCACTCTGCTCACTTCTATATTATAACAAATGTGCTGATGTACTTATTATTATTAATGACAATGATCTTTTTATTTTGTTATAAGTGTTTCCCCATTTACTATTTTTTTTTAATTAAACAGATATTCAAGAATATGGGAGGAGGGGGAATTGGATGAAGGCAGTCAAAAGATACAGACTTCCATTTATAAGATAAATAAGTACTACAGATGCAGCGTACAACATGATCAATACAATTAACACTGATGCCCATTATATATGACAGTGTTTAAGGGAGTAAACCCTACATGTTCTCATCACAAGGAAAAATAGTTTTGTCTTTCTCTTTTCTTTTGTATCTGTAAGAGATGATGGATGTTCACTAAACATATGGTAGTAATCGTTTCACGATGTATGTAAGTCAAAACTTCATGCTGTACATCTTAGCTGTATGTTAATTATATCTCAATAAAACTGGAAGAAAAAAGAATACTTTAAAAGTGAATGAATGAAAATTTAAAAGCTATGGCAAAATGGTAACAATTTTCAGTTCAGGATATACAATTATTATGTGTATATTATTTTACTTTCATCAAATTGTTTCATGTCTGATAGTTTTTGACTTATAATTACAAAGCAGCATCAATTTTACAGACCCTTAGGCAGATCTTGCAGATGTTAGATGGAACTTTTCATTTTCCAGTTTTATTCCACAATCATGTCTGGCTCTGAATTTCTTTTATATTATATTTTAAAAATTAGTTTAATGCACAGCTTGTGCAACTCGACCACAAAAAAACAAACAACCCAATCGAAAAGTGGGCAGAAGAACTAAACAGACATTTCTCCAAAGAAGACATACAGATGGCCAAGGGGCACATGAAAAGATGCTCACCATCACTAATTATTAGAGAAATGCAGATCAAAACTACAATGAGGTATCACCTCACACCAGTCAGAATGGCCATCATCAGAAAATCTACAAACAACAAATGCTGGAGAGGGTGTGGAGAAAAGGGAACCCTCTTGCACAGTTGGTGGGAATGTAAATTGATATAGCCACTATGGAGAACAGTATGGAGGTTCCTTAAAAACTAAAAATAGAATCATCGTATGACCCAGCAATCCCACTCCTGGGCATATATCCAGAGAAAACCATAATCCAAAAACATACATGCACCCCAATGTTCATTGCAGAACTGTTTACAATACCAGGACATGGAAGCAACCTAAATGTCCATTGACAGATGAATAAAGAGGATGTGGTGTATACACACACACACACACACACACACACACACACACACACACACACACAATGGAGCATTACTCAGCCATAAAACAGAATTAAATAATGCCATTTGCAGCAACACAGATGGACCTAGAGATTATCATACTAAGTGAGTCAGGAAGAGAAAGACAAATACCCTATGACATCACTTATATATGTGAAATCTAAAATACGACACAAATGAACTTATCTATGAAATGAAACAGACTCACAGACATAGAGAACAGACTTGTGGTTGCCAAGGGTGGGAGTGGGGAGGGATGGACCGGGAGTTTGGGGTTAGCAGATGCAAACTAGTATATATAAGATGAATAAACAACAAGGTCCTGCTGTAGAGCACAGGGAACTGTGCTCTACAGAATACTGAATATATTCAATATTCTGTGATAAACCATAATGGAAAAGAATATTAAAAAAATAAATAAAAATAAAAATCAGTTTAAGGCAGAGAGCATGAAAAGAGACTGCAGGTTCTGGAAATAGCATTCAAGTTGAAGAACTTCAATTTTTATTTTGTTTTTTACATCTTGATGTGAACTCAAGTGCATTGCTCTAAAACAAAAACTTAGATTAAATATAGATATTTTCTAAAACACATTTCCTCCCTAGATGTGACTATGCTTCCTAATCTAAGTTGCTAATTTTCATCAGTTAAAATAGATATTAGATCTACAGAGTTATAAAGACAAGTGAAAAAAAATTTGGGTAGGAAACGTGATGGAGGGAAAGTAGCGAAATCTCAATGAGAAAAAGGACGAGTGTGTCAGCTGTGAGAAGAACCTGGAAGTGACAGCTGGAGGACATCAAATAGAAGCCTCTTCCAGTGGCTGGGTAACCACGGAGAGAAATAAGGTCACCCAGAACGTGCAATGTTTAGTAAATTCTTTTCTTTTACATTTATCGTCATTGACTGCATTCAATTGATATCTGTTAATCAATTTTTGCATAAAAACATGGTAGATTATGCCTATTATCTCTGTAATTGTCATTATTTGTTTAAAATATTTTATATTTTTTATTATAAATCAAGGTTTGCAGCAACGGTAAGATTTTGATATATACTATTTATAGGGCCATGTTGTGTTACGAGTGTGAAGAATTTATGCAGAATCAAAATATTCTTACATAAAGAAAACAGTATTGTCTGAGAATTACAAACCCTTAATGTCCATCTAGCATGGATATTGAATGATTCCATCCTTCCACCATGTTATTCGATAAAGGTTATGAAGAGGATGACAAAAATACCCCAAGCAGATTGCTTTAAAAATAGTTTGAGGGGAGCACACTTCTATTAACTGGGGTGTTGCCTGATTCAAGAATCCTTGAATAAAGCCAGTTAAATCTTCCAAAAAAGTAGTTTGAGGCCAAGAAAAAGTAGGATAAATAGTATAATATGTTATATTATCAGGTTAGGTCTGCATATGTATTCTACAAAATGGTTAAGTGTTGGTTGAAAATTAAGAAGCACAGATATTTGCTATCTTCGTATGTTTAATTATAGCAATTTCTCCATCCTTATATTAATTATCTTATATTTTACAATGTCTTTAACTTATTAAGATTATTATATAAGTATTTTACAAAAACTTCTTTCCTAAATAAAATTTGAATCACCCTGGTCTCATGGAGAAAAATCTAATAGTCATAAATAGCACGGTTATTACAGCAAATCTTTAAAAAATTATAATTATGTTTTAGAAGAAATTGTTCTGAAGTGAAAAATAATAATGGAAGCAGCTTCAGTTTAGAAAATAAGGATGCTGGAGCCGAATTAAAATACAATATATCGAACCATTATTTTTTCCAATTACAATTTGAGTATTACAGAAAATGCAGTGTATTTGCTTATTTTCATTCACCAAGTATATAAAGATAATGGTCAGAAGGGGGTAGAATACAGCAGAACAATATAGAAGATAGTATTTGAAATTATAGAATCCATGAAGTTTTGGAAATATAGATCCAAGATGGCCCAATGACTGATTACCTGTGAAGTCCCCAAAACATATATAATTTTCCAAGAATTTTCTTCTTTTAAGGCAGAGATTACTGATAACATGAGTGTATAATTCATAAAATTCAAACTTACTATTGGTAAAATGCTCAATACTTGATGCAGGCATGTCAGAACTACATGGGAGACAGTTTAAAGAAGCTCCCAATGGCCGAATCTGGAGAGAGAAAAAAAAGAGCAATAATAATGATGGTAATGGATTATAACCCTAGGGAAAATGTTAATATTCATGAGTCTGTGCTGATACAAAGAAATAACTGGCTAAATAAATAAAGAGGGTGAAGGGACAGTTCCTCATTACAGCAGAATTCTAATCACAATGGAAGATTGATAGGAAGATAAAATCAACATTTGAACACTCACATTTCCTGCAGGAAAGAATTATCAATGGATTCTAAAATTAGAGAATGAAAGTATGATAAGAAATAGATTAATTGTATAATCGCAAACCCTCTTGCAAGAAAATACTTGTTAATTATAAAGGGAAAAATCACACGGAGAAATCAGTCCAGACTCCAATCTAACCAAAAGATCACGCTAATCCCACTAATGACAAACGTCAGTGTTGTCTAAGGGTACAGTGTCACACGTGGGCATCATCCAGTGTTTATTCATGAAAACATGTCACACAAACTCAAACCAACCTACAAAACAGCTGGCCAGTATTATTCAAATGTGTCGATATCATGAAGACAAATCTCTTCCTGACTGGAGGATTCTAAAGGTGACATGAGACTAAACACACTGTGGGATCCTGCACCTGAAGAAGGGTATTAGTGGGGCAATTGAAAGATGTAGTAAATTCTGCAGATTAGTTAATGGTGTTGAATGGATGTTAATTTCCTAATTTTGATAATTTCATTATCCTTGTATAGGTATTAACATTTGAGGAAGCTGTGTGAACTGTAGAGGGGAACTCTTTTTCTGAGTTTTGTGACTTTTCATTATTCTGTAATGATTTCTGTATAATGCAAAGCTAAAAAATTTAAAAAACGAAAAGACAATAACTTCCTGATGACTTTAGCTTTGAGACTCTAATATGTTCAATCTTGTTCTTTGAAAGATTACCTATGCTAGGGTTTTTTCCTCTGCTACGTCAAAATTTGCTAATTTATCTTGCTAACTATCCAATACTGGATCAAGATGATTTAAAAAAACAATATTTTCAACAGTCATTTCTAAACATCTAAGTAGGTGCTATGAAAGTAAATTAATAGAGGCTAGGTCCCTGTCCTAAAATAGTTCACAATTTAACTAGGAATATGTAGGATGTACATGTTTAGAAAGTTATATGATGCCAAAATGTAGTACACTGACAAGTGCTTTTGGTGTACAGAGGAAGAGGTCGGTAAACTCAGATAACTGAGGACAGCGTCAAGTTCAAGTTGATCTTCGTGAGGCAGGATGGAAATTAACCTGAATGGGAAGCCAGGATCACATGGCTTGTAGTACAGTATTAGGTACTCAGACACATTTAGAAAATTTTTAGTAGTCAACTGGAATCAGAATGAATATTCTTTTGGCAATAATAATTAAAACAAACTCACATATGATTTGTTATGAAATTACCCTGGGATCATAAGTGATTAGAAAATCACTTATTTATCACATTAATGAGGTGTCTTCTATCATATAATTCCGTTTAATAAATGAGAAACAGGCCTTTAAAGACAATGTAAACTGCCCAAGGTCACACGGCTACCTAAAGTGGTGGAGCCGGCTTTATTTGACTCCAGAGCCCAGATCTCTACAAACAGAAAAAATGCCGCACTAGAGAATAAAGTTTCTTTTTCTGATGTAAGGAGATGTGTGCCCCAGAGGATGAATCCCTGTGGAGGCGTGGAAGGAAAGCTTTGTAAGTCATCAGCTCTTCTGAGATAGAAGGTAATCATTGCTCTAGTGTCTGCGGGATTTATGAAAAGAGCCAGCAGGCCACTCCACACAAACAGCATCCCTTGTCGCTGTGACCTGGATCTGCTCAGAGGCAATTGGCTCAGTAACAGTCTAGGCAGACAAAGTAATGAAGGCCTTGTGTGTTTGAGGACCTAAAGCGATGCGGTGTCAGGACCTGGAGAGGGGATGGAGGGTTAAAAAGTGGTTGAGTATCTGGGTGTAATTACGGAAGGGACCTCGGCACATCTAGATCACACTTTTAGGGAACATTCTAGGAACTGAGAGTTACAGGCATGTGTAATCCAGGGAAGGTGTTTCGAATTCAGTGTCAGATGTATTGAATGTGAGATTCATGTAGGACATCCAAACGTAGGTGTTAGGTAAACTAGCATCAGAAGAGAATGATCCGTGTTTGGACGTGGCCATCAGTAGATTAACAAGCCTAACGCGTTATTAGCAGACACAACCCAATTTCCACGACCACTCTGTAAGCTCAGTGAAGTGGGTCCCATCATACCCCTCATGAAGGTTTATGTGGCAACAATACGTGGTCAGATAACTGAACTCATAAGGCCCTAAAGAGAATTCTGACGTAAATATCTTCAAGAAAGGGAAAGGTACAGCACAGCAAAAGATAGGAACGTAGGTGCGCAGAGATGCCAGCAGAGCACCTGGGGTGAATTGTCTCCTGACCACCACGCACCGGAGGCTGTAGGTGCGGGGATCCTGCTCTCGGGGAGGCAAAGCAGAAGCTGAGGGAGGACGTGCCTTCCAGAGATAAGCTCTCCCCTGAGAGACAGCCGCGTTTTGCCGGCACTTTCTGAGCCCTGCTCTCGCGGCAGCACCCTGCCGCCTCTGGTCCTCCTTCCTGCCCTAAGTGATTTCAGCCCGCTTCCCTGGGCAGCCTCTGCCGCCCGCAGGAAACGCGGGCTGCAGATTTCTGAAGTCTTCCAGAGTGTACTTCACCGCGGGAGTCCTGGGTCTTCCTGGGGTCCTCAGCCCCTCCCCGTACCACCCACCCAGGCGGGCACCCCCGGCGCCCAGATCACGCACCGCTTACAGGGCGCCTCTCACTTCCTCCGAGCAGCAAGTCTGTTGCCGCTGAGCCTGGGGCCACACCTGCCCCTGCTACCGACACACCTGGGCAGAGGGAGCTCCTGCTGCAACATCCGGTTCATGACGTCAGCCGAGTTTGCTTGCTTGATTGACCTCTATTCTCCTGGTTGTTTTACCTGGTATTTGGTAGGAGAAGGGGAAAGATTGAAAACTAAACTTCTGCCATTCTCGTGCTAGAACTTGAACCATCAGCTGCGTCAAAGCTGGGAATATCTATTTTCCTAGCAAGTTACCTACTTCACAGAAGGGTTCAAATTTATTTGATAAATTGTGCATCATTAAATAGGATTTTTAAGTCCACAATTACAATTGATTTCTAAAGGACTTTGTTTATATAAATTGAACTCTTAACAACCTATATTTTAAATGAATATCCAACTTTTTAAACAAACGGCCCTTCTCTACAAACATGTTATGATGGAGGGAGTTCACTGATGTAAGTTTGCATCTGTGTGTACTTGTGTGTAGGTACCTGCACATATGAATGACAATAAAACAAGCTTAGGTAATCACCTACCACATCAGTATCCCACAAATAAAATGTTCTTACCACTTGCTGAAATATACCTTATTAAATACAGCTATAAGCTAAAAACAAAACGAAACAACCTTGTTTTCTTTTTCTTTTTTTTTGCAGGACGCGCGCCTCTCACGGTTGTGGCCTCTCCCGTTGCGGAGCACAGGCTCCGGACGCGCAAGCGCAGCGGCCACGGCTCCCGGGCCCAGCCGCTCCGCGGCATGTGGGATCTTCCCGGACCAGGGAACGAACCTGTGTCCCCTGCATCGGCAGGTGGACTCTCAACCACTGCGCCACCAGGGAAGCCCCAACCTTGCTTTTATGGAGAGGCAAAGACACAATCTAATTTCGCTAAGGGGGTGACATTATTTAACTAGATATTGAAAGCATAAATGTACTTAGAAAAATCTGTAATTTTACTATACCAATTATTCCACTTTTTTTTTTTTTCCACTTTTTAAAGAACATCACAGTTCAGCTTCACAAGTTCTTTAAAAATAAATGCTACAAGAGAAAAACTGCACTTCAGCGTGAAGAACACAACGAAGAATAATATCTTTCATCTCCTGTCAGGAAGCATTTTTGGAAACAAATCATCCAACCTCATGTGACTTCAAAAAAGTCATCTTTTCATGGGCTTCCCCGGTGGCTCAGTGGTTAAGAATCCGTCTGCTAATGCAGGGGACAGGGGTTCGAGCCCTGGTCTGGGAAGATCCCACATGCCACAGAGCAACTAAGCCCATGCGCCACAACTACTGAGCCTGCACTCTAGAGCCTGCGTGCCACAACTACTGAGCCCGCATGCCACAACTACTGAAGCCCGTGCGCCTAGAGCCCAAGCTCTGCAACAGAAGCCACTGCAATGAGAAGGCTGCTCACTGCAATGAAGAGTAGCCCCTGCTCTCCACAACTAGAGAAAGCCTGCGCAGTAATGAAGACCCAGCGCAAAAAAAAAAAAAAAAAAAAAAAAAGTCATCATTTCAGTAAGAAAAATCCAAAAGCACGTCATAGAACTATTTGTCACTACAAGAATGGCTCTGCATAGAGTATGCATATCAAATCCAGTTACGTAAGACAGCTTTCGGGATCTTAGTTCCCCAACCAGGGATCCAACCCGCGCCACCTGCAGTGGAAGCGCGGAGTCTTAACCACTAGACCGCCAGGGAAGTCCCCCATAAGCCATCTAACTGAGCAATTAAGATTTGTCAAAATCATTCTTTTGTACTTGATGTTTGAGAAATGATACCATATGTTAAAATGTGTATTGTGAGTCCTATATAGTCGTTTGGAAATACTTCGCCTCTATTCTGATAATAAATTTAAGATATTAACATGTCTGTTTATTTGTAAGTATCCCAAGATGTTGTGCGCATACAATTCTATAAAGTGGAAACACTGCACTGCATTATCAGGAGTTATACAGTGGCTTATATTGAGTGAACGGGTATTTATGTCTGCTGTTATTCACTTTAAATCACAGTCTTGCAACAGGGTCACACGGCGATGTACTAGGTTGGAAGAATAAATTGAATTTGAAACTGTACAAGAACATATTAGTCAGGAAAACATTTTCTTTTGCCTATTTCAAGGAATAGATATTCTGGCAGTCTGAGGAAATCAGTCAAGAATTGGATAACTGCTATGCTCCGAAGATCAGGGCTGTGTCACTGTTGACAGATGGCAACATTTATGCCTGTGGACCCACCACCTTAAATAACAAGCACCACCACAATTTTGCCCAGAGACGAAATTTTGTATTCTTCAAGACGTCCTTCAAGTAACCAACTTTGGGATCATCAGGGAGATATTAAAGAAAAATGATTTAATTCAAAGAAGACTGAAGGAATTCATTTAATTAGACCTAGACATTTTCCCTGGTTGTAACCAAGATATTTATGTGTATAATACGATACATACATACATATATATATATATATGATGCTATTCTATATAACATCTAAGTTACTCATTTTCCATGCTTTTGTTCCACAGAGATAGAACAAAAGAAGTGCTCCAGCCAGATAAATCCCCTTCTCCCCTGGGTACCCGCCGCTCCCCGCAACTATTTGAGGAGCAAATGCGTAAGGACTGCACATAGTATGCCCTTAGAGGAGATAAGTGACTCTATGCTTTTTCTTCATGACAAGCCCTTTGTTAAGGCCTAGTTTTTCATTTTGACATTTTGTTTTGTTTTGACTTCGATATATTGCTGGTGCTTTTGTAACACACAGTCATTAAGCATTGCTGTTACTGTTTACTGGTGGTCCTGTCCTGGGTCTCAGGTGGTGTCTATTCACTCATACACATCGTAGGCATCCTAAGACAGCCAAAGGCTCCAGGGGACGCCCTGCAGATCAGGAGAGCACTCTACCCTTCCTCTCACATTTGTTCCTTTCCCTGAGAATTCTAGCCACCTTGATCCACTCCAAATCCAACCTCTTTCTTCTCAAATCAGGAAATCACCAAGCTCTGTTGGGTTTCTTCTCCTGTCCTGTGTCCTCCTTGTCACAGTTGGTCTGGGCCCCTCTCCCAGGATCACAGCTCTGTTCTGCCTGTTATGCACCATCTCGAAAGTATGGTTTATATCGTCTGTTTTTCCAATCCTTTAATGAGGGAGGATAAATTTGGTTCCTGAGAGTCCATATCAGGGAACAGCAGCAGATGTGATGAATAACTTTGTGCCAATAAATATGACGACTTGAATGAAATAGTCAACTTCCTCAAAAATGCAAATTAACAAGGCTGACAGAAAAAAAAATGACACGATTTAAATAGTTTCGTATCTATTAAAGAAATAAAAACACATTATTAAAACTTGCCCCAAAAGAAAACCCCAGGTCAATTAGTGATTCTTCTCGTTTAAGGAAGAGATGCCTCCAGTCAAATAAAATGTTCTAAAGAATAAAAACAGAAACACTTCTGAAATGTTTTTTAGGAGGCCAGTATAATACTGTTTTCAAAACCTGAAAAAGTATAACATAGGAAATTATGGACAAACTGCTTTTATAATAATACATGCAAAATCCTAAAGAAATTATTAGCAACTTTATTAAGGTGATATATAAAAAGAGTAATTCCTGACAACCAAGTGAGGTTTACTTCAGGGATGCATGGGTGATTTCACATTCAAAAATCAATCAATGTACTTTACTTTTTAACAGAAGAAAGTTGCAGGAAAAGGATTGGACAAAGGAAAGCTATTAGCATAAAAATTGTACTTAATTTTCTGGCACTGTTTTGAATTTTCTATCAGGAGTTAATTTTGAAATATGATAAAAGATTTTACTATTTACTTCCTGACCAATCAGAAAAGATTGCATCAGTAATGACATCAGCAGAAAACCCTTAAACTTTATTCCTGATAGAAGAAATAATTGAAGATCTCCCTTCTGTACAGAGAAATTATATTTTCATTTGTTTACACTTTAAAAAATCCATTATCTTTAGTAAAATGTTGCATTTCCTTCAGGGAAGAACCAAACCACCGAATTACTTGACAAAGTCAAATTCTCATATAATATACCTTTATAAAATCATGGGTTTTTTCTCATTTATAGGAGATATAACTTATTTATGTGGTAACTTAATTAATGTCTTTACTCTCTGCTAAAAGCAGGGTCTATGAAAAAACGTATTTCTTATTTTCAATCAGCAAAGTCCCTCTAGCACTTTAGCAGAGGGCCTGCAAGATAACAGGTGCTCAACGAATGATTTTGGAATGAGTGGAATAAAATGGCTTTCCCTGCCTGTGGTAAAATTAACGTTATGCATTCATAAAAGGTTTTATATTAAGACAGTTTGTGTATGAAGCAGTGGTTCATTCAGATGTGTGTTTATTTAACATCTACAATGTGCTGGAAATGTGAAGATAAAGCATTCAGTAAGCACTTAATTTTTATTTTTTGTTTTCTTTCAATGCTATGTTTTGAACTAAGTTTAGACTTACAGAAAAGTCACAGAAATAGCATTGAGCTCTGTTTAGCCTCACTCAGCTTTCCCTAATGTTTAAAATGTTATATAACCATAGGACAATTATCAAGACCAGGAAATTAATACTAATAAATATTAATATTACTAAGTAAATGTTAGCAATAAAAAGATATTATTAACTAAAGCACAGATCTTATTCAAAATTCAGCAGTGTTTTTACTATTGTCCCTTGTCCCTTCCAGAATTCTATTTAGGATCCCACATTGTCTTTTCTTGTTATTTCTCTCAGCCTCCTCTAATCTGTGAGAATTTCTCAGTTTTTCCTTATTTTTTTTATCATCTTGACACTTTGGAAGAGTATTGATCAGTTACTTTGTAGAATGCCTGCGATTTAAGTTTGCCTGATGTACCCCCATGACTGTTGTGAGATTGGACATTTTTGTCAAGAATACACAGAAATGGTGGCCCGTCCTTCTTAGTGCACTGGACTGAGGGCTTCACGATGCTATGTGTTAACCTCGATCACTGAGTGAGGTTGGTATCTGCTGGCTTCTCCTCTACCGTTTCTGTATTTTCCTTTGTATTTAATACATATCTTGGGATGAGATACTTCAAACCAGGCAAATACTGTTTTTCCTCAAATTTTCACCCACTAATTTTAACACCTATTGGTGGATTTTGTGTGTGGCAGTTTTCATGGTGGTGTTTGTCTAATGGTGATTTTATACCACACTCTTCCTTCTACATTTATAAATTGGAATTCTTAATAAGGGAGAGTTGCTCCTTCCCCATTTACATATTCAGTTATTTATATCTGTATGAATCATGGACACTTATTTTGCTGAATTATAATCAATTACAGTTATTATGCATTTTTGCTCAGTTTGTCCCAGATTTGGCCATTGGGAGCATCTTGAGCTGTCTCCTGTTTCACAGGCACAGTGTATTGGGTGCCTTCTGGCACATGGGATGTTCCATGGTCACCCCAGAGTGCTGGTGTCTTTTGTTAGAGAATTACATTAAACACAAGCATCTGAGTGTGAGATGTGCTCCTTGCTACTGGGATGCCATTGTTTCTAGGCCTTCTCAGCTGACAAATTAGGAAATACCTGTAAGTAAAGTTTTATACATGGCTAGAAAGGTCCCAAATAAATAAAATTAGAAATGAAAGATGACTAGTTATGGACAACACCAAAGAAATACAAGGGATTGTAAGAGATTACTACTAACAAGTGTATGCCAATAAAATGGAAAATCTAGAAAAAATGGATAAGCTCCTAGAAACTTACAAACCCAAGAGTGAATCTATACACAATATGAATAGACTGATTACCAGGAATGAAACTGAGGCAGTGATCAAAAGCCTCCCAACAAACAAAAGTCCAGGAGCAGTTAGCTTCACTCGTGAATTTTACCAAACAATTAGAGAAGAGCTAACACCCATCCTTCTCAAGCTAATCCAAAAAACTGAAGAGGAAGGAATGCCTCAGAACTCATTCTACAAGACCAGCATCACCCTGATACAAAAACGAGCCCAGACAAAGACACCCCATACACAAAAACTTACAGGGCAATATCATTGATAAACACAGATGGAAAAATGTCCAATCAAATATTAACAAACCAAATTCAACAATACATTAAAAGGGTCATTTATCCCAGGGATACAAGAATGTTTCAATATCTGCAAATTAATCAATGTGATATACCTCATTAAAATAACTGAAGAATAAAAATCATAGAGTCTTCTCAATAGATGCAGAAAAACTTTTGACAAAATTCAACATCCATTTATGATAAAAACTCTCAAAAATGGGTACAGACAGAACATACCTCAACATATTAGAGCCTATTTATGACAAACCTACAGCCAACGTTGTACTCAACAGGGAAACCGAAAAGCATTTTCTCTAAGCTCAGTAACAAGACAAAGATGCTCATTGTCACCACTTTTATTCAACGTAGCACTGGAAGTCTTAGCCACAGAAATCAGAAAAGAAGAAATAAAAGGAATGCAAATTGGAAAGAATGAAGTAAAACCGTCACTATTTGCATATGATATGATACCTCATTTTGAAAATCCTAAAGACGCCACCAGAAAACAATAAGATCCCCAAATCAATTTAGTAAAGTCAAAGGATACAGAATTAATATACAGAAATCTGTTGCATTTCTGTACAGTAATAACAAAAGATCAAAAAGAAAAATTTTTTTAAATCCCAGTTACATTTTCATCAAAAAGAATAAAATACCTAGGGATAAGTGCAACCAAGGAAGTGAAAGACCTGTATTCAGAAAATTATAAGACATTGTTTAAAGAAATTAGGCAAGACACAAACAAATGGAAAGATATTCCAGGTTCATGGACTAGAAGAATTAATATTGTTAAAATGTCCATGGGAAGAGATGGTTACTAACCTTATCGTGGGGATCATTTCATATTGTATGTAAATGTCAAATCACTATGTAGTACACTGAAACTAACAAAATATTGTATGTCAACTATATTTCAATTAAAAAACAAAATAATTGCTGCTACAAAAAAATGAATAAGAAAAGAGGCAATTAAGTCACAGACACATACAGAGGGAAGACTCAGGGAGAGGCCTCAGAAGAAACCAACCCTGCCAACACCTTCATCTTAGACTGTTAGCCTTCAGAATTGTGAGAAAATACACTTTTGTTGTTTAAGCCACCCAGTCTGTGGAACTTGGTCATGGCAGTCCTAGAAAACTATAGGACACAGACTGTAAAGTGTTATAAAAACATGTTTTTCTTCCTGTTAAGACTCTGAGATTTCTGTGTTTGTTGTAACAACCAACATCGCTCATTTGATACACAGCACTTCTGCCACCAATGAGGCTTAGCTTCCTTTCTGTGCACATTTTTATTCTGACAAATGCATATCCATGTCCTGAGGTCATTTGTGTTTTCAATTTTGCCTACTTTTTCTTCATTATTTCTTTCATAGTTTTTATGGTAAAGAGTCCTTCCATACCCTAAATCAAATAAATGTGTACCTGTATTTATTTTCTGTCATATTTTATTTCTTCCAGAACTTAGATTATCACTTTGTAAGATGTTAAGTTCTATCTTTATTTTAGTTTTCTATCCACTCTGCTATTTTTCTGAATGTGCTATCTAACAAGTTACCCCAGAAGAATTTACTAAATAATTCAATGAATGTTATATTTTTTCATCATATACTAAATCTTTATGACTTTCTGTATTTCTGAATTTTCTATTTTGTCACACTAACTATGTTTATTCATGTTGAAACAATCCTGTTTTATTTATTATACATTTATAATTTTCAGTTTTAACTTTAAGGTATCAAATTAGGCAAATTTAATATATTTTATTGACTTTGTTATGCACTCTAATCCCAAATTAAGTGGAATGATTTTGTCAAGTAGAAGAATCCTTTTACAATGTTGATTATAATTGCTTTTCTAAGCCAGTTAGCCACTTGGGGAGTGAAAGAACAAACACGGTATTATTTTGCTTTTCCCATTAGGAACATGCTCCTTAAATCTTCATTCTACTCAGCTTTTCTCTTCCATCTAAAGATGAATTCTGTGGTTTTATTCATATACATTTTGCTTAGGACTTCTCATTAGGTTTAAATCTAGATATTTTTGTAGGAGTGTTTTAAATGGTGGTTTATTTAATATTTTTAAAATAGCTATAGTTATTAAGTATATTTTAATTTAATTGACATATTTCTTTGATATGGGACTACCTCACTAAAGTTTATCTGTTTATTTAACAGTTAAACAAAAACTTTTATTGAATGTCTATTTTCTTAAGCAAAAATCTTGTCATCTGACATGAATGGTAATTATGCTGGCATAAAGTTGCTTGTAATAGCCTCATAATTTGTAACCTTGTCTACATGTGTTTTTATATGCATCCTATTCCCTGGTCAGAGCTACTATGTATAGTTGACGGTATCTACAATTCAGGGGTCAAGCTTAAAATCAGAGCCCTTTATTCGTTCTGATCGGGTCCCTTGGAAAGGATGGTTTCCATCTTCATTCTTCCAAATTATGCTCCTTTTCCTCTTATCAAATTCAATCCTCCTATAGGCAGGGGGTCTATGTTGAGGAAGTTTAATTGTTTTCTTTTTTCTCATCCACCTTCTGCTACCATTGCCCACTTGATCCATTTAACCTTAGTTTCTGACCGTGCCAGGATTGAGACTTCGAGGGAAGATAGTGAGGTGAGTGGAAATTTACTTTTTTGACTAGCAAGTTTGCAGAATTTTAACCTTGGAATTCCCTGGAATTGATAGAATTTCAACCAGCCTCTTTCTCTCCAGGGTGTCTTCAGGAATCCTTTGAGAAAATCTCTCCCCCATTGCTGAGGACCGAAGCATTCCATCTTCTCTTTGCTCATGTGTATTTGCCCACCCAGGCAGCCTCCTTCAACAGGTTGTAAGATACCAGCTCTCTTTGATGCATGGCTTATACTTGGTCCAAATGGAACACACAATGTTTGTCCTGGCAAACCCAGGGTGGTGACGGTTGTACATATCTGTGAATATACTAAAAAAACCCAACAAATTGTTTACTTTAAATGGATGACTTGATTGATAGATGAATTATCTTAATAAAGTTGTTTAAAGAAAAGAAAATCTCTGTGAACTGTGCGACTTCTGCCTTATTTAAAGCAAGAAAGAGGGCAATCACAGTTTTATCCCATTTCAAAGAAATATGTGTCAGGCAGTTTAGACAGCCAGGAGTGAAAGAACAAACAGGTACACAGTCATACTAGGCTTGTTAATTTGGTTTCGAGAACCAAGGATCGAGACCTACTATATCAAAGCACAATGTCATCATTCCAGTGAAAATAAAACAAATTGTTGGCCAAAATTAGAAGTAAAAGTCAAAAAAGCCTGGTAAGCAAAGACTGGAGGAGATGTGAGGGACAGAGAGAAGTGTGATGATATTCTGTAATGACCTAAATGGAGAAAGAATCTGAAAAAGAGTGGGTGCATGTGTATGTATAACTGAACCACTTTGCTGTACATCTGAAACTAATATTATGAATCAACTACACTCCAATATAAAATAATCAAATTTAAAAAATGCTGAAGACTGAGGGAGAATGATCCTCTCATTTTGATTTTTTCTCTATAAAATGTTTAATAAGTTCATATTTTGAATTATCCAAATGAGTCTTTCATCCTATTTTAATTCATAACTGCCTGCTTTCATAAATACAAGCTAAATGACTTTGATGGTTGATCAGGTACAATGACACCGAGCGCTTGCCTTAGGTAATGTGGTTCCATTTTCAACCAAGATAGAAATCTCCTCAAAAATGAGTCTAAAAGCTGGTGAAGTCGGACCCTCAACTCTATCCATGTGAATCTGGGAAAAAGGGATCCGTATGCACATACACATAGTCACAAAAGCTAAACATAAAATAGTGGGACATTTGCTGAGTTTCTGTTGCTGGTACAGAGTTCACCACTCCTTTATTTCAGCAAATCGTGGAATTGTAGAGTGATGAGTCATCTACATTACTGAAAAACGCTCTCCTGAACGATATATACAAAGTTGAGGAAGAATAGAATGGCGTTTTCTTATGCTGTTATATGGGCACTGCAGATGTTAGCATCCTGTTGGTTTTTCAATTCTGTGCAGGCTATGAACACAGTGATAGAGGAAAGAGAGTTGTTTATTAAAGTGCAGGGAGTTCCCGGCGTGCTGCTGTTCGATGTTGTCCACCGTTGCCATGGGAACAACATCCACTGTACAAAAAGGAATTGGTAGTTGTAACTACTCACTGTTCTATGTCTATGGAAGCGATACAATGCTGAGGAATCGGAAGCATCATAGATAGGCTTAAAGTTTAAACTTTCAGAAGAGGATCGTAATACTAATTTAGAGCAGATTCGTTTAAATATGGGCTTAATAGGAAGAAAAAGAGCATATGAATAATCAGCAAGCTAAGATAGGAAAGGAAAAAGAAGAAAGTTACAGACATGTGTTTTCATTTCTGTAACTTTCTGATGCAAATTAATTATCTGTCCATAGGAAGAAAATTGCTAAAGCAGTGCGGAGCATTTTGACTTTGTCAAATATATTCTACAGCTGTGTGTTACGGCTGACCATCTGCCTCATAAAGTTACACTGCAGCACGATAAACTCTTGAGGGGAAATTTCTGTTTCAGTTTGTCAAAAAAGACAAATAACTAAGAGCTATATACTGCTTTCGGAATACTATATCATTTTCTCAATTTTCAATAGTAATCCAATTTCTATTACTTTCAGATCAGTGGATTTTGAATAACTGACAGAAAGTATGAAGCTTAGCTCACAATAAAATACTTCCCTATTGCTTCCAAGACATTTCTATCTTACCTACTGAAGGCACTTGCTAGTCCCAGATATACTTTCATTTACCTCATGTTCAAATAAGTAAACTAGAAAAGTGGGTCAGAAAGAGGAATGGCAGTGAGCAGTCCTTGTTCTATGCATTACGAATGTGACCAGGAGCTAACAGCAACACTGATTCATCCACTGCAGATCCAGGTGAGTGTAACTTGATACACACAAGATGACACTGATTAGCTCCTGTGTAAATGCATGTGGAGTGTATGCTAATATCCGGTAGGACAAAAGTAACTTGCAGTCTTTCTTTTCTATATTTTCCATACTAACTTCCAGCTAGAATTTTTTTTAAAAAACTGTTGTGATCCTTTAAGATTGTATGAATTCTAAGATAATTTGGGAGAAATGGATATTTTTATTCTTCTCACACTTTTCCATTTTGTTGACATTTTCTATTACTTCTTTCAATATGACTTGATTGCTTTATTTACAGAGGTCCTGTGCCTTTTTGTGGACATTGTTTCTGAGCATTTTATTATTACTCTTATCTATTGTGGAAGGATTGTTTCCCAATTCTGTTTCTAGTCAAGTCTTGCCATCGTACAGATAAACCATTGATTTTTGTGCTTATAGCTTTTGTCAACTTTCACCTTAGCAAAACACCATCCAAAACCTGCCGAGCAGGCAAAGCTCACTGTGTTGGATCTGCTGAAATAAGAAAGAAACATACCTTGGCAGAATCTTATCCCCAAACAGGAAATGTAGAGTGATGGGTTTTTAGGGTCTGTCTGGGTGACAGATTTGCAGACAAGTTTTTGGAGGTCGGGAACTCCTTGGGACCGGGCAGTGTGTGACACACAATAGCTTTACACTAACGCACATATGAGACCAAGTTTTGAGCCACGTTTGCTCAACAGTCTTGATAATTCAGGTATTTTAGTTGATTTATAGCTTATCTTCAGGGCTCAAGTATTTCCCAGAGCCAGGCTCTAACGTCTTTCATTTTTCTCAGTCTTCACACAGTGACAGGAAAATATCCTGGGGATATATATTTTTAATCATGAGGAAAACCAAAACCCCATGGGTTTAAGCTCTCAGCCCCCCACCCCCTTGACATACTTGTCAGCCCGGGATGGGGATTACAACCCCGTTGTCCGTGAACAGAAGCAATTTCAATCTTCACTGCTTTTGGGTGAGTTGTGGATATATGATAAGGCTCTGCTGGTAGTTTTCCAGAATCTATTAGCGTCAGATTTTTTTTTCGTTTTGTTTGAAGATCGTTTGTTGGATCACTCGAAGGGACAAAGTCCATTTAGCAGTATTTTGGGGTTTTAAATTTTTTTTTAAAAATTTGTAAACATCTTTATTGCAGTATAATTGCTTTACAGTGAATCAGCTATACGTATACATATATCCCCATAACCCCTCCCTCTTGCATCTCCCTCCCACCCCTCTGGGTGGTCAGAAAGCACCGAGCTGATCTCCCTGTGCTATGCGGCTGCTTCCCACTAGCTACCTATTTTACATTTGGTAGTGTATATATGTCCATGCCACCCTCTCGCTTCGTAAAAATATGGAACACTTCACCAATTTGCATGTCAGCCTCGCACAGGGGCCATGCTAATCTTCTCTGTATCGTTCCAGTTTTAGTATATGTGCTGCCAAAGCGAGTACTACCAGTATTTTGGACTTTGGCGATGACACATCTGAGCAAAGCAACGTGGAATAACACTAAGAAAGACGTGAGTCAGGGTTTGTAGTCCTATGTTAGGCAAGAGGCAAGGGTGCCCAAGCTCTAATTCTGTGACAAATTGCCTACAAAGTTGCCAAGTGTTGTCATTTTTCAGGCAGACACCTTCACGTCCAGGTTTGATGAGAATTTTATTTTTCTGACCACTTGATCCATTGTTTTACATGTCACTTAAAAAGCACTTAGCGCTTGATTCCAATGACACAGAAAATCATCTTTCTTATTGCAACGAACTAGCATCACAGGAAGCTGGTTGTCATCCAAAGGAATATAAACAATAATTATACTGGATGTGCATCTTAATTAAAAGACACAAACAAAGGAGTGACTAGAAGTATCAGAAGCAAAATTAAATATAGGGAACGCATACACATTGTAGATAAGAGGTTTGAGCATCTGTTAATAACCTAGGTCCTTAAGTAAGTGGAGAAGAAAGCGTGGATGAAAGGAAAGAAAAAAGGTGAGTAGACTGAGAGAGGACAGCCTGCCTCTGATGTTTGGAGCTTGTTTTCTGGGTCTTATAGAGAAGTTGTCCCCTGTGTGAGTTATCATCTTGGTCAGGATTCTTGGATAAGGTTTATGGCCCCTGAAAAACTGACTGAGAACTTCTTACGGTCCCGGCCTGAGATCTCTAGTTTTTCATGACTTCACAGTATCTTTAAATCTCTCCGGTTGTGAGGTGTAGATCTGAGTCTTAAAACTGTCCCTTTGGTTGTGACAACCCCTGGTAGCATCTATTTCATTAGGTTCGGTGCACACATTTTCGGATGAAATCTCCTGAAGCAAAAATCAGAATTACAAGATTAGAATCACCTCTTGAGGAGGAACACGAAATTAATTTATAGTGATGTAATGATTAGTCTGGTGGTAAATAATACTAGAAGAAGTAAGTACACTGAAAATCCTCAGGGTTTCTTGAATCACATCACAAAGGACATTACAGGGACTTAACGTACTTGACAAGCGAATTGGAACATAGTGATCAAAAAATATGTCTTTTCAAAGAAAGATTTTATAACCACTCTTTGAATATGAAAACACCGCAAGGTCATTGAAATATGTTACTCTTTATGTATATATAATTAATTTAAGGCAACAGAAATCCATTTGGGGAGCAGGATTTTATTATTATTATTTTATTTATTTATTTATTTTCCCGCGTCCCCTGCATTGGCAGGCGGACTCTCAACCGTTGCGCCACCAGGGAAGCCCCCCCATGTAACTTTTGAATGGGAAAAAATTGTTTGCAATGAAAAGGTCAAGGAAGGAAGCAATATAAAAGTCTTTATAATTCCTTTAAGTCATCACTTTGAAAGTGAAAAACTTGAAATAATGCTGCATAGTAATGTGGTCAAGAGTTTGTGTGTTTAGAACAGAGATGGGGGCGTTGTGTGTGTGCGTGCGGGATGTGGGAGGTCCTCTGGGCTGGAATCTTGGTTTAGCTATTTTCCAACTGAATGACCCTGAGGCAGATTCCCCAAATAAAAAGTGGCAAATAATATGATTGCTCTGAGGATTGTTACAATAAAGTAATCCGAAGGAATGAAACATTTCTCTTTATTATGCCACAAAGCAAGAAGATAGCCTCTGAAAAAGTGCCCCTAAACAGGGAAGTGATTTTACAGGGTTTCTTGGAGAATTGGGGGGAAGGTTTTGTTACCAAATTAAGTCGTAGGGACCCTGCTTGGGCCCTAGCCTGGCCGAGGACTCTGCCTGGACGGTGAAGGGTTCTGTCTCCATTCAGTTAGGAGGCAAATAACAAAACCGAAGCTTAGATCGACACAGCACAGGCTTCATTCAGTGGCCAAAGAACGGAGAAGTGGGAGCTTAATTTACAGATCAACTTCTCACCCACCTGGAGAGAGTGGTTTAATTTTTTTTTTTTTTTTGCGGTACGCGAGCCTCTCACTGTTGTGGCCTCTCCCGTTGCGGAGCACAGGCGGCAAGCGGACTCTCAACCACTGCGCCACCAGGGAAGCCGAAGTGACTTAGTTTTAAAGAGTAAAGTCAAAGGGAGGAGGAGTGAGGCTAGCGATGGGATGAAGAGGCCTTCGGGGGAAGGGGCGGGTCTTTTTCAAGGGCCCGGGGTGCCACCTCCTTTTCATCCTGTTTCGGGCCTTAATGCCGCCGGCAGGTGTGTCATCTGGTAGCCGATGTAGTAAAAATCAACGTATAATGAGATTCAGGTTCTGCTGGATGTTAGATTCATTGCCATCTTGCTCCCAGCTGGTTTACCTGGGGTTTTTGGTTTGTTTGTAGCTTCCTTTCTGATCTCTGGACCCTTTAATTTAAAGATTTATGTTCACTCCTGCTAAAGGTGGCAGTGGGCATGCTTCGAGCAAAGACCCGGAGCAGCTCTGGCAATAGTTGGAGACATTTTGAGAAGAAGCAGCGGAAATTCTGACAATGGAGACCAAGGTACAGTCTTAACAAATTTTAACAAGGCAGTCTTTTAATTTATGAGAGTAAGAACAAAAGATGCCTAGATTTTTTTGCTTGGGAAAAGTTATACATGGTTATTTATCAATACCAGCTGTATCTTGGGGTCAAGTGGAATTTTCTCATTGAGATAAATGGGGACCGGGAAAAACATTATGATAACAGGGAGATACAAGATAGTTCAAGAAAATATAGTTTGGGGGAATAAAATAAGTTTAAAAATGTAATGATCTTGGGGAAATGTCTGGTAAACAGCAGATGCTCTAATTCTATTAGCATTAGTTTTATAAATGATTGCTGTGATTTTTAAAGTTTTCCAGGAGAAATTATGCATTTTTTTTTCCATTTACTTGTCCGAGTAACAAAGAATGAAGTTTTAAATATTTGAAGGATACATGATGGCAAAGGGGGTAGTAGGTGTTGGGTTTTGTTTTTTCTTAATTTATAAAATGACATTTGCTATCTGTTAGGAGTTTTATATTTTTTAATTCTTCTAGAAGTAGAGGAATCCATTCATTTTGGGAAGCAAAAGCGGTCCAGGTGGGATTTAATGTGACTTTTAGTTAAACAAACATAAAACACTATACACCTATTTTTCCTGAGTGAAAGAAGCCTGCCTGCCCCAGAGACACTGCCAAGTGTGTTCCGTGCAGCCTTCAAAGTCGTGCTTTCTTAGCTGGTGTAAATTGAATTTTGCCTTTGCGAGTTTCATTCTCTTTAGTAGAAAGTTTCTTTCCTTTATCTGGAATCCGTGTGTTAATTGTTGTTTGACAAGAGAAGTTAGGACTTCTGGGTTGTACCCAGTTGGCACAATTTTCCGGACCAGAGCTCCCCCAAGAGAAATACCCTCTACAGCAGTAAGAAGGAAAGGTTGGGAAAGGAAGGGCCTCCTGTGGTGTTGTACAAGCGGACTGAGGTGTTGGGACCCAGCTGAGATTTTGTTTGTGGCTGATTAGCGTAAAAGTCAGGTACCTTGCTCACTGCTTGTGGTTTGTTTGTTTGGTTTGTACTCTCATTACTTAGACTACAATCCTATAAGTGAGTGTTTTGTTCATTCCTCCTCTGCCCATAAAAGAATGTTCTGAGAAAGTGCCTTCCATGGCAGCCAGCCACCCCCAACCCCACCCCATAAGGACCAAAATGACAGTGTGACTTCAGAAGGGCACCCCTGTGGCTCCCCACTTGTTCTGGGAGTTGGCCCAGCTACGGAAAACCCTCTGCCCCAAGCACTGAACACTCTCCCTTCTTTTGAAATGTCCCTTTGTGGTGAACCAAGGATGGCCAAATGCACCTGAAGACCAGATTGGAAGTCTCCCCATTTCCAAAAATCCCAGCTGTATAGAACACTTGCCAACCAGACATGCTCTCAATGTTCCCCCTTATCCTCTATAAAAAGTGCCATCCTTCCTAACATCTTTGAATGCCGCTGAAACAGAAGTGACATATTTATGTATAAACAACTTTGTTCGTTATGTCTGGCCTTAGTTTTGTCCTTGACCGTTCACGGCAGTACTACCTATAATAAACAGAACCCAGCACAACCACCTGGGCGTCATCTGGAGGATGGATGAATAATGGAAAATAAACCAGTATTCATACATGTTGGTTTACAACCTCAGGAGCTCCCCAGGGGAGATCTGAAACCTCCCTCCTTCCACAGAGGGCAGGGAGAGACTGAAGAAACAGGCAGACCCTCCAGTGAGCAGGTGCAGGTGTAATAAGCAGGGAGCTTTCACAGGAGCCCTGTCCTGGGTGCTGTGAGATCAGTAGATCTCCATCCTTGCCAGAATCTCGGGCTTTAACTGGACTCAGTCCTGTAGACCATCCAGATGGTCTCACCACCACACCACCAGCTCAGGGCTGTGTCCTTGGGCAGCTTCCAGCTCAGGCGAAGCAAGTAGGGCACACAACCTGAGGATGGGGGGTGAGGAGCCTCTGATTGCCTGGGTCCAGCTGGAGGGTTAACCATTGTCACCACCTCTCATTGACCTCCTCCAAGCATGCAATGAACAAATGGCCAAATGAAGTAAAATTCATACAACGGAGCCCTGGAGAGTGACGACAATGCACAGGAGGATATGGATGGATCCTACAAACCTAATGCTGAGCACGGAAGCCAGCCCCAAAGGATCGCATTTATGGAAAATCCACAGCCAAGCCTGTAGAGTTTAGTGTATTCAGTCAGGATTGCGGTTACCTTGCTGATGGATAGTGGTTGACAGGTGGCAGAGCGTGGGCTTCGGGTGTTATAGTTCTTGGTCTGGGTGCTAGAGGGACAGTGTGTTTGCTTTGTGAAAATTTAATGAGCTATACTTAATAATTTATACATATTCACACTAATGTATGCATGTTATAATTGTAAACATGTATTTTAAATCTCATCATCCCTTCTTGTCATAGAATGGAAAGTTCTATCTACCTCCAGGGATACACTAACGTGAAACTTAAAAACTTACTTTAGAAAATATTTGAAGCAGTATTAACTTCCCTTACTCAGAGAAAAAGAAACTTAAATTTATTTTAAAAGGGTACCAATATGATTGCCTGAGTGTGTTAGTGGCCAGAGAAGAGTATTCTAAAAAGATTCTGGTCTTAGTGTACAATTAAAACCCTACCTTAAAAACAGGTATCTCTCTGAGGAGAATGAGTCACGTAAAAATAGAAGCGGTCTTCAATCTGCTAAAATATTTTAGGTGGCTGGCACAGTCACATAATATAACACGTCTGAATTTCCATGTTGAACAAAAGCAACATGCCAAGGATTCGGGGTGGTCAGTATCTCAGGCAGCAATATGTTACATTAACAAACATCTAATGAAGAAGACCCTCGTGTGGCTCCTAGCAACAGACCGTTGTTTAGAGTCTGTGTCATTTAGGAATTGCTGTGTTGGGAAGGCCTTGCTCAAGACGACGTCTGAATTGTCTTCCTTTGTGGCCTTGAATATCTCACCTCCAGGACAATCAGTCACTCCCATACACTGGTCTGCCACGGAATTCATCACATCCTGCCTACACAGTTATGTTTTCAAGCTTCCCTGAGTTATTTGTACAGATTTCCTCTCAGCTTTTACTTACTATGTATGTTTTCTGAGTATAAAGAGGATAAAGTTGAACTAACTCTAACAAGACTGCATTTTTAAAGCTTTAAGAATTATTATTATATAAATGTCGTTGAAAACGTCTTATCAACTGGTAACATCTTGCTCCGTTACACTGTATAAGAATCAAAATGATCAGTAAGTCAAGTCAAAACCTAACAGAATAGAACTAAGTGTTTTCCCCAAAAAAAAAAAAAAAAAAAAAAAAGAATGTGGTATATCTTGGTGAATGCTCCATGTGAGCTCCCAACCACTGCACCACCAGGGAAGCCCAAGATATACCACATGCTAAGCCACAAACACGTTAACAAATTAAAAAAAAATAGAAATCATATAACGTCTGCTCTCAGACTACCATGGAATTAAACTTGAAATTAGAAAGATAGCTGGGAAATCCTAAAACGTGTGGAGATTAAACAACACTCTTTTGTTTCGTTTTGTTTTGCTTGCGTTACTCGGACCTTTCACTTTTGTGGCCTCTCCCATTACGGAGCACAGGCTCTGGACGCGCAGGCTCAGCGGCCATGGCTCACGGGCCCAGCCGCTCCGCGGCATGTGGGATCTTCCCGGACCGGGGCACGAACCCGTGTCCCCTGCATCGGCAGGCGGACTCTCAACCAATGCGCCCAAACAACACTCTTTTAAAGAACACATGAGTCAAGGAGAAACTCTCAAGAGAAATTAAAAACATATTTTGAACAAAATGAAAATGAAAACAGCTTATCAAAATTTGTGGTATGCAGCAAAAGCAGTTCTTAGAAGGAAAGTAATAACATCTGATACATTTATGAACAAAGATCTAAAATCAATAATCTAAGTTTATACCTTAGGAAACAAGAAATAGAAGAGTAAATTAATTCCAAGAAATCAACTGAAAAGAAATAATAAGAATTAGGGCAGAAATCAATGAAATTGAAAACAAGAAATCAGCAAAGAAGAGCCAATACCAAAACTGTTTTTTTGAAAAGATGAGCCTCTAGCCACGTTGACTGAGAAAAAAAAGAGAGATGGCACAAATGACTGGTATCAGAAATGAAAGAGGAGACATCATTACAAACCCTATGGACATTAGAAGCATTAAAGGAATACTATGAACAGCTCTATGCCCACACATTTGATAACCTAGATGATATGGACCAATTCCTTCAAAGATACAGTTTACAAAACTCACACAAGAAGAAATACACAATCTGAATAAGGCTGTAACCATTACAGAAATTGAATCAATAATTAATAACATTCCAAAACCGAAAGCACCAGGCCCAGATGGGTTCACTGGTGAATTCTGCCAAACGTTTAAGGTAGAAATGACACCACTTCTCTACAATATATTTTTAAAATTGGAGTATAGCTGATTTACAATGTTGTGTTAGTTTCTGCTGTACAGCAAAGTGAATTAATTATACATACACATATATCCACTCTTTTTTAGGTTCGTTTCCCATATAGGTCATTACAGAGTATTGAGCAGAGTTCCCTGTGCTATACAGTAGGTCCTTATTAGTTATCTATTTTATATATACTGGTGTGTATATGTCAATCCCAATCTCCCAATTTATCCTTCTCACCCTTTCCCCCTTGGTAACCATAAGTTTGTTTTTTACATCTGTGACTCTATTTCTGTTTTGTAAATAAGTTCATTTGTACCATTTTTTTTAGATTCCATATATAAGCGGTATCATATAACATTTGTCCTTCTCTGTCTGACTTACTTCACTCAGTATGACAATCTCTAGGTCCATCCATGTTGCTGCAAATGGCATTGTTTCGTTCTCTTTTATGGCTGAATAATATTCCATTGTATACACACACACACCACATCTTCTTTATCCATTCATCTGTCGGTGGACATTTAGGTTGCTTCCAGGTCTTCGCTATTGTAACTGGTGCTGCAGTGAACATTGGGGTGAATGCATCTCTTCAAACTATGGTTTTCTACAAGTATATGCCCAGGAGTGGGATTGCTGGATCATATAGTAGCTCTCTTGTTAGTTTTTTAAGGAATCTCCATACTGTTTTTGCATAGTGGTTCTTACCAATTTACATTCCCACCAACAGCGTAGGAGGGTTCCCTTTTCTTTTTACCCTCTCCAGCAGTTACTGTTTGTAGATTTTTTGATGATGGCCTTTCTGACCTGTGTGAGGTGGTACCTCATTGTAGTTTTGATATGCATTTCTCTAATAATTAGTGATGTTGAGCATCTTTTCATGTGCTTTTTGGCCATCTGTATGTCTTCTTTGGAGAAATGTCTATTTAGATCTGCCCATTTTTGATTGGGTCATTTGTGTTTTTTTTGATATTGAGCTGCATGAGCTGTTTGTATATTTTGGAGATTAGTCCCTTATCGGTCACTTCGTTTGCAAATATTTTCTCCCATTCTGTGGGTTGTTTTTTCGTTTTGCTTATGGCTTCCTTTGCTGTGCAAAAGCTTTTCAGTTTAATTAGGTCCCATTTGTTTATTTTTGTTTTTATTTTCATTTCTCTAGGAGGTGAGTCAAACAGGATCTTGCTGTGATCTACAATATCTTTTAGACGATAGAAGCAGAGGGAATACTTCATAACTTATTTGAGGCCAGCTTTGCCCTAATAACAAAATCGTACAAAGTTATTACAGGAAAAGAAAACTACAGACCAATATCTCTCATGAATATAAATTCAAAAATCTTTGTGAAAATATTAGCAAATGAAACCCAACAACATACAAAAAAAATTATACACCACAATCAAGGGTGGTTTATCTCAAGTATGCAAAGCTGGTACAACATGTGTATTAATTTTAATTTTCAAAAGAATAATAATCCTGGTTGACCACATCTGGCTTTTAAATTTATCTTGTTACGTAGAAAGATAGAAAAAGAACAATAACTCAAAAGTATGGCCCAAGGGTTTTCACTTCTGCGCTTGCTGTGTTTGTGTCTCCCCCAAATTCCTGTGTTGAAATCCTAATGCCTCTGTGATGGTCTTAGGAAGTTGGGCCCTGGGGAGATGCTTAGTCGCAAGCGTGGAGCCCTCAGGAATGGGGTTGGTACTTTTACAGAAGGAACCCACAGAGCTTCCTCCCTGCTTCCTCCCTGTGAGGTCCACATTGGACACAACTCTGTCCCTGACCACACTTGGGCGTCCAGCCTCCAGAACTGTCTGCTGTTTGTAAGACACCCAGGCTGTGGTCTTTTGTTATAGTGGCCGGAACGGACCAAGCCACCTCCCCTCACTCTACTCCCATGAAAAAGGTTGTGTGTGTGTGTGTGTGTGTGTGTGTGTGTGTGTGTGATGCAGAATTAAGACCACTGACTCTCACATTTTCCAGGGATGAGCCCTAGCAGATGATCAGACAGGCACAGTTTCCTCCCTCCTGGCCCCTTGCTCCAGACATTTCATTGTAATGAGGGTGGTACTCTCTCAACCATTCTGTGCTGAGAACCACAGTAGGCACTAAAGGTCTGAAACTCCTGGTTAGGTGGCCTGTGGGTGTGGGGAAAGTGGGCCTGCTGGGGTCCTGGGCTCTAGGCGCCAGCTGATGTAGGCGTGTTCTCCACGTTGTCACGTCCGCCCGGCCGGAGACCATCATGAAGGAGTTGGTAATGAAGTCTGCGTGGTCCTCTCTTGATCTCTGTTTTCCTTGGGAATCTCGAGCAAGTGTTCAGGTGTCCTGGATTTGAGAGGCAGATCAAATCACACACACTCGTCTTCAGCAACTTCCATGTAAAAGCAGGTCTGGTGGAATCGCAGGCCAAGAATAAGTTACCATCCAGGAGTGCTTGCTCGAGTTTTGTTTTGTCTTTAATGGTGTCAGTAAGAGAGTGCCCTGGATTCTGTCTGACACCACTCAGAGAATTCTTTCTCTCCAACAGATAAATATATCCATTCTGAAACAGCCTTTGCAAACAGTGCTAAACATAAAACTGACCAGCAGAAATTGACAGTTACAGCCCAGAAGAGCTAGAGGGCTTCACCATTCCTTGTTACATATTTAAAATGCTGTTTTGATAATAAATCCTTCAAATCAAAGCAAACAGTATGTTCCCAGCTTCTGTTTTATTTTAGGTCTTGCGTTACTAAAAACGTGTGCAGTCAGTGAAGAGCTGGCAAGGCTGGAGTATGAAGGACTTGGCTACAGTTTGGTGATAGGATCATTTTAATAGGCTGAATCTCCAGTTCTAGCTTCTGAGAACTCAATGTGTGCATCAGCTTTGTTTTTTTTTTTTTTTTTGCGGTACGCGGGCCTCTCACTGTTGTGGCCTCTCCCGCTGCGGAGCACAGGCTCCGGACGCGCAGGCTCAGCGGCCATGGCTCACGGGCCCAGCCGCTCTGCGGCATGTGGGATCTTCCCGGACCGGGGCACGAACCCGTGTCCCCTGCATCGGCAGGGGGACTCTCAACCACTGCGCCACCAGGGAAGCCCTGTGCATCAGCTTTTATTCTCTCTATAAAATTTAGTTTAAAAAATAAACTAAATAAAATAATTGTTACATGATTACATGCATATAAATGCATATGAAAGAGAGAGGAAAATGCAATTAGCTGTGGTCACACAGCCTGGAATGGACACATTTCTACATCAATTATTGTTATCTGGAGCTTTCTTCTCGCAGGGAAAATAGATTCCTTTTCTAGTCAAGATTTCTCCTGTCAGTTGGTTTGTTTGAAGTTTTATTAGAGTTTTGATACGAACAATAGCTTGCAACACTAAGGGGTTTATTACCAAGAGGAGATATATTGCAGTATATTAAACAGGCAAGAGCTTGTGCTTTGGACTGAGGGATTTTTTTCTACATGAAATTCTGTGGGCATTTACCCTAGTTCTCTAGATGAAAAATGCTTACCCATGCTCCTTGATATCATGACTGCTAGCTTATTCAGAGACATGAGACTTAACTGAAGGAACAGCACTGAAATTGGGTTTATAGGAAGTTGTAAAGCTCCATGTGCCCAAAGGAACAGAGTTACAAGATACTGCTTGTTGTTCTGAGGACAAAGAGTCTTACTTTGGCTTAGATGTGGATTATCTGACTATCCTTTTTATGCAGTCACCAACTGTGGAAGACAGAAAGATCTGCTGCTTCTTTCTCATGTCCTCAAATTATTGAAATTATTTGATAAAGGAAAACAATAATTTAAAATACTAGCAAGACTGGATCTAGTCAGCAATTTTCCAATTAAAAATCCCACGGCAACTAGCTAATTTCCTCTTTCATTGGCTGGACAAATGTTTTAATCTATTGTTCTGTGCCCGTCTTAGACTTACAGTGATACATTTTGCCAAAGCAAAGCAAATATTAGTTATGGGCATGCGTATCTAACTACCACCTATCTATGTAAATACCACCTACATGACATTTTAAAAATGTATTAAATAGCATCCCTGAATGTTAACACTGCTGGAGAAATCTAATTCCAAGGTTATCATCATTATAATGCCATTAAATATTTAGTACTCTCTCCCTGAGATTGACAAAATAACAATGTTTGCATCAGAGTTTCTTCTGTTCCTTTTTTTTCATAATATCACCTTTCAGTTTTATCTGAAGTGAATAATTTGCTGGAAATTCTCATTTGGTGAGAATTAAGAACCTTTCAAAACATCACGCAACTTTCTGCCCCTCTGTTAATTTTTGAGTGAAAGATGCAAATAGATGCAAAAATACGTAAAGATCCCTGACTTGTGTCCTATCTATGGGAAAGGCTGGATTAACTAAAATAAGAAGAAATAACCTTAACCTGATTTAACTAATATGTAAGTTGTTAATCCACTGCCAATATTTAAACATTAATGCTTCTGTCAGTTACAGGAGATATGGGGTTAAAAAGAAAAGTTAGTTCAGTCATAACTTAGTCATCACTTAAAATTTCATAAATATCCTGAGGTTCTCAAGCTAATATTTTTTGAGGTAATTTTCCAAATTAGGATTAACAGGTTTTCATGATGCTTATCTAAGAAGTATTCATGGATTTAAAATGATTGTAAACAATTCAATTTGTTTCCCTTTAATAAATCCTTAAAATCACTTAAATTCAAAGGCTCTGTGGA
>NW_020173132.1:1737868-1739357 GCF_003031525.2 Neophocaena asiaeorientalis asiaeorientalis | reverse complement strand
AGTGGGCAGAAAATGAGTTCTCAAAGATAAGAGAGATATAGAGGAACATGGATACACAGTTACATGTAGATATATAGAGAGATATGGAAATAATTCCATGATAATGTACAAGCAGTTGCATAAATGTGAAAAAGATCACACAATCACAGAAGCGATCAAGAAAGAAAGAAAAGCAGAGGTAAATTTTTCTATTTTTATTTTTTTAGTTTTGATTTTATTATTTACAATGTTGTGTTAGTTTCTGCTGTACAGCAAAGTGATTCAGTTATATATATGCATACATTCTTTTTTATATTCTTTTCCATTATGGTTTATCACAGGGTATTGAATATAGTTCCCTGTGCTATACAGAAGGAGCTTGTTGTTTATCCATTCTATATATAATAGTTTGCATCTGCTAATCCCAAGCTCTCAATCCATTCCACCCCCACCCCACCTCCCCATTGGCAACCACAAGTCTGTTCTCTATGCCTGTGAGTCTGTTTCTGTTTCATAGATAAGTTCATCTGTGTCATATTTTAGATTCCACATATAAGTGATATCATATGGCATTTGTTTTTCTCTTTCTGACTTACTTTACTTAGTATGATAATCTCTAAGTCCATCCATGTTGCTGCAAACGGCATTTTTCATTCTTTTTTATGGCTGCATAGTATTCCATTGTATTTTTGTACTACATATTCTTTATCCATTCGTCTTTTGATGGACATTTAGGTTATTTCCATGTCTTGGCTATTGTGAATAGTGCTGCTATAAGCATAGGGCTGCATGTATCTTTTTAAATTATATTTTCGTCCAGATACATGCCCAGGAATAGGATCGCTGGATCATATGGCAACTCTATTTTCAGTTTTTTGAGGAACCTCCATACTGTTCTCCATAGTGGCTGCATCAACTCAACTTACACTCCTACCAACAGTGTAGGAGGGTTCCCTTTTCTCTACACCATCTCCAGAATTTCTTGTTTGTAGACTTTTTGACGATGGCCATTCTAACTGGTGTGAGGTGATACCTCATTGTAGTTTTGATTTGCATTTCTTTAATAATTAGTGATGTTGAGCATCTTTTCATGTGCCTGTTGGCCATCTGTGTGTTTTCTTTGCAGAAATATCTATTCAGGTCTTCTGCCCATTTTTTGATTGGGTTGTTTTTTGTTGCTGTTGAGTTGCATGAGCTGTTTGTATATTTTGGAAATTAAGTCCTAGTCAGTCAGAACATTTGCAAATATTTTCTCCCATTCTGTTGGTTGTCTTTTTGTTTTGTTTATGGTTTCCTTTGTAGTACAGAAACTTGTAAGTTTGATTAGGTCCCGTTTGTTTATTTTTGGCAAAAGCAGAGATAGAATTTAAATGAGAATTCTTCCTAGGTTTACACACAGGTTCTTGAACTCCAAACTGATATAAATTATTTTTAAAACACCGTGAGAGAAACAGCCAAATTTTAACAAATTTGAAAGTAAGGATAAGAGGATAACCGCTCTAGGCAAATT
>NW_020173132.1:1618064-1737562 GCF_003031525.2 Neophocaena asiaeorientalis asiaeorientalis | reverse complement strand
TAAAGTATATTTTAATGTTAGAAATAGTGCTTTAAAGGTCCTAATGGCTTTGGGTTTCTAGTTCTTGATCCCCTGGAGAAAGAGCTGTCAAATGCAGACCTGGGAAATGCACATGCAACATGAGAAACCCATTTGAGTTTAGCGCAAGAACAGAGAGCAAACAAAATCTGAAACTAGAAAGTAAAATCAAGGAGTAGTTTAACTTCAAGTTTGGTCAAGTTTGGTATAACTGCTTCCATTCCTGCACATAGAGATGGAGGAAAATAATATAAAGAAAAAACAAAATAGATGGAAACGATCCATGGTGCAGAGTGAGGTGTGGAAGCCACGTGCCGGTGATATTTTTCCGTAGATGGTTTCCCTGGCACAGTCTACCTTTACACTTGCTTTTTAAAAACAGTTGAGGGTGCCCTCATTCATTTCTAACAAGCAGCCTAGTTTAGTAGATAAAGCATATGGCCACCCTGGGAAACTCCATACATTGTGGTGAATTCAGTTCCCGTGAGGCAGAGAAAGTGACCATGAGAAACAAACTGGGGTTGTGCTCAGTATTCAACCTTGAGCACTGAGAGGGCTCCCTCGGCTGGGGAAGGAGCCCAGGGGAGAAGATGCAAGTACAGCCCAGAGACCAGAGAGACTGTTCTAGTCTATTCAGTGAGATCAGCGCACAGCTCTGAAAGAGCCTCAAGTGTTTCTTGTTGGAATGCGGGAATAAAAGCCAGGGCAGCTAACTACAAAACCAAAAGATTGCAAAAATGAAAATAAATCTTTGACAAAGTGAGCCTATACATCAAAATTCCATAATGAATAATCTTATGCTAAGAAATATGATACAGAACCATGACAAAATAGAATCACAAAATGTGGGGAGGGTTTTGGGAACTGGAGGAGGGTGGGAACGGGGGACAGAATAGTGATAAACAGCCTTATGGGGTAACTAGTTACTCAAGTATTTGCGTAGTTGGATGGAAACTGGAAGCATAGGGCTTCGTGAGTCAACATAAACTGACAGCGAGGAATCAGGCAGGATCTTGGTGATTTCCATGATGCTGTTCAACATTTAGATTGTTTTTCTTTTATCAGGGCTGATATATTCAAATCATAAAAACTCCCCAGGTTCTTCTTTATATCATCACTTTTCTTCCTTTTTACCTTCCTCTTTACCCTCAGTATTTACAACTCTCCTGTTTTTCATTTCTCCTCATTTATCAAAATCTATTCTGAAAATGACCTGGTATTGATGTTATTTACGAAACAGTAGAAACATCTGCATATTACATGTTACATGGGTAGTTCAAAGGGATGCCTCCTCATTGAAACGCATCACTGAATAAAAGCCACACCTTATAGTGAAAAGAGAATTTCCAGTTTTATGCCTACGGGGAAGCATTGAGGGAATAATAATGTTTTCCTCACGCCCTCTGTGGCCAATAGGAAATTACCAGTCATTCTTTCTTCAGAGTTTATTATTACAGATCTGTTTATAGTCATCCATTTCCATGCTCTAAAAAACACAAAGCGTTAATGCTAACCCACTGGCTTTACCTTAATTGAGTCTTCAGATCTCAAACTGCAATCTAAGAAGAGGACATTTTAAATTTCAGGAATAAGTAAATGTTATAGCCAGATCTTATCATCCTTGTGAGTAAACTTACTTACTGATGAGCTTTTTGCTCTAGAAAAATCAGGGATATACGCTACTAAATCTAACAGTATTGTCATCTTTGAAATGTACTACTTTCTACCACCTTTTCCAGGTGACCCACATGAATTTACATCACGTAAAATCTGTGTTTATCATTAACCCTTATATTAAAATTATTTAAAAGTATTACATTTTCTTTCATATTTATTTACCATTTAAAAATATGAAAGGTGTTCTCACTAAATTGTTATCCCAGTGGGGAAAAAATACTTCCAAGAAACCAGTTGTCACTAAACAAATTATAATCAAGAGAAACTCTCCAAAGGCATAAACTATTTAAAAAATGTATAAAATGCATTAACAAAGATGTTATTTGTTTGTTGTCTGGAAAATATCTTAGCTCTCAAATGTATATTTTGAGACGTTGTTACAAACCAGTTCTGGCCAGTGTATTCCTGCAGCATAAGCAGTGGGCCCTGCCCTATCTGGACCTTTGGAGCAGCCGAGACCTGAACCCACATTCCTCCAGCTAGGTCTGAGCAACTGCCTTCCACTCACACCACATTACCTTCCTACCTGCAGGTGTATAACTACACTATACAGAGTAAGGAGTCTTCCTTTTCTTAGTCTTTTCCTTCAAGTCTTGGCTATTCTTAGCCCTTTCCATTTCCATGTAAATTTCAGAAGCAGCCTGTCACTTTCAAAAATATCTAGGATTTTAACTGACATTACAATGAATCTAAGGTCGCTAGCCGATCTGTCTGTCTTTTTTTCCCTCCGATTTTGAGTCTTCTGATAGTGGCTTTATGTATGTCCTCTAGGGTATTTGGTTATAATTAGCAGGAGGAGTAGGGCGGAATGCATTTACTGTATCTTGCCCGGATCCAGAAGTACTCTAATGTTTTAAAATCTTAGTATAGAGAAAGACTTTCAGAGAAAGGCACAGCCTATAAATGAACGCCTAGCCGTATAATTCTGTAAGTGTCTTTAAATCTCAATAAGAAGGCCACAACGCAACGTTAAAATAGGACAAAGTATATTCATAAACAAAATTACGAACATTACTAAAAAAAAGTCACTCACAAGTCAAATCAAAGCGTTTATGGAATACCGCTTGTCACCTATAAGATTGGCTAATAACGAAATACTTTATAACATTCAGTATTAGAAAATGCATAGGAAAATGACCACATTCATAAATGTTAGTGAACATAAAAAATTACAGAGGACATTTATAGAGGGTAATTTGGACTGTTTTGAATTTGAGGTGCTTTTTTTTTTTTTTGCGGTACGCGGGCCTGTCACTGTTGTGGCCTCTCCCGCTGCGGAGCACAGGCTCCGGATGCGCAGGCTCAGCGGCCACGGCTCACAGGCCCAGCCGCTCCGCGGCATGTGGGATCTTCCCGGACCGGGGCACGAACCCGTGTCCCGTGCATCGGCAGGCGGACTCTCAACCACTGCACCACCAGGGAAGCCCTGAGGTGCTTTTTGATCCAGCCATTCTTCTTCTAGGAATTTATCTTGCAGATATTTACATACATGTGGAAATGACATGGATAATTTTATTCATTGTAGCGTCGCTTGTAATAGAGAATAATTGAATACAAAATTTATGTCCATAATAAATATTGTATTAATTATCTGTTATATATCTCCCCTTATTAGAAACTCTGCGAAGGCAGAAAGAGTATTGGATCGTTTCCTACTCTATATTCAGTGCTGAGTATAAAGTAGTACATAAATATGGAATAAATGAATGAAACAACTAATAAGGAAGGTACAAACACATTATAAAATACTGTGCAGCCATGTATACTCTATGCATAATAAGATGGTATGTATTGATACACTCTGAGTTTTTAGTAGTGAATAACCCTAAAGATGGCTGAGGAGGTATGAGGTTTCCTTTTTAACACGTATTTCTATCAAGTTTGAAGATCTTTACATGAAGTATTATTAACTATTATTGAGTACCAAGAGTGAATCTCTGAGCTGGACCAGAGCTAAATTCCTCCTGCTACACCCATCACTCTATGTAGACAAAAGGAACAGTGAATTTTGCTCGCCACTATAGACACAGTGTCTCTGGTCACATTCTGAAATCTCTCTCAACTTCCTCTGCTTTCTAGACTAAGATCCCATTTTTAAAAGGGTCAATCACTTCAACCAGAGTGCTTAAAAACAAAGTTTCCTCATCCCTAAAGAGAGGTAGTTTCAGAATAAAAATACCAATGAGTTTGCATGAAATACTGAAGAAATATATTTTTCTATCAACTCCAGCATTACTTCGTAATAAACCAAACACGGCAAATGAAACAGAATCATTGCAAATTCGGAGCAACATCGCAAAGGCTAAATAAATGGTTAGTGTTGCATAAAAACATTAAATAAGCCTTTTCACACTTCCAAATATAAGACTCCAAAATATATCCTTAAGTATGCTTGACTATGGACATAGCACAGTCAAGTGCTCAGCTGAACACCCTGAGATTCAATACACGATTGCTCTCTTTTTAAGAAACCGGAACTGCATCAAAATCAGCAGGACGTCATGTCTCAGAACCAGGTGGAGAACAAATCCAGTCAGGTCTCAGGTGCAGTAAAATGGGAAGGATTTGTTGCCACGGCAAGTTTTGATTCCTGGAAGCAAAGACGGGCCAGCTGAGCTGCAAATAGTGCCTTTCCCACATTTCTGTTAAGAATAAAAGTCTGAAACGTCAACGTGTCCCTTTAGGCAACAAAATTAAAAAGATGAGGGAAAAGTTTAATTAGAAAGAATATGTGACTTTTTAAATAAAATGACTACCATTAAAATACATGAATATAAAGCTATAAAGTGATTAATAAAACCACTAGAAAAATTCTAATGTCAATTGTCTTCACATCTTTCATAAATATTAAGTAAAGAAATGTCATAAGTATATACAGGATTTTTTTTAGTTCATCTTTTTAAATTTAATTTTTTTATATTACAGTTGATTTACAATGTTGTGTCAGTTTCAGGTGTACAGCAAAGTGAATCATTTATACATATATTGACTCTTTTTTAGATTCTTTTCCCATATAGGTTATTACAGAGTACTGGGTAGAGTTCCCTCTGCTATACAGTAGGTCCTTGTTGATTATCTGTTTTATATATAGTAGTGTGTATGTTAATCCCACATCTTTCCACGTGCCTGTTGGCTATCTCTATGTCTTCTTTGGAGAAATGTCTATTTAGATTGTCTCTTTTTTTTTTTTCTTTTTTTTTGCGCCACGCGGGCCCCTCACTGCTGTGGCCTCCCCCGCAGCAGAGCACAGGCTCCGGACGCGCAAGCCCAGCGGCCATGGCTCACGGGCCCAGCTGCTCCGCAGCATGCGGGATCCCCCCGGACCGGGGCACGAACCCACGTACCCTGCATCGGCAGGCGGACCCCCAACCACCAAGCCACCAGGGAAGCCCTATCTCATTTTTTTGATTGGGGTTTTTTTTTTTTTTTTTGGATGTTGAGCTGCATGAACTGCTTGTATGTTTTGGACATTAACCCCTTGTTGATCGCATCATTTGCAAATATTTTCTCCCATTCTGTGGGTTCTCTTTTTGTTTTGTTTATGGTTTCCTTTGCTGTGAAAAAGCTTTTAAGTTTAACTAGGTCCCATTTGTTTATTTTTGTTTTTATTTTCATTACTCTAGGAGGTAGATCCAAAAAGATATTGCTGCGATTTATGTCAGAGAATGTTCTGCCTGTGTTTTCCTCTAGGATTTTTATAGTAACCAGGCTTACATTTAGGTCTTTAATCCATTTTGGGTTTATTTTTGTGTATGGTGTTAGAGAATTTTATAGTTTCATTCTTTTACACGTAGCTGTCCAGTTTTCCCAGCACCACTTATTGAAGAGACTGTCTTTTCTCCATTGAATGTTGTTGCCACTTTTGTTGTAGATTAATTGACCATAGGTTCATGAGTGTATTTCTGGCTTTCTATCCTGTTCCATTGATCTATATTTCTGTTTTTGTGCCAGTACGATGCAGTTTTGATTACTGTAGCTTTGTAGTACAGTCTAAAGTCACGGGGCCTGATTCCCTCAGCTCTGTTTTAGTTCCCCTGTAAAGCTACTTTATCCCAATTAAGTTTTACGGTAACAAAAATACTTGTAATTCCCCTGGTGAATACTGATCTCAACATAAATTGTGTAGTACAATGCTTATCATGCTCAATAAATGCTTGTTGAATGAACAACAGTATTATGTTTGTATCAAGCTTTGTTTTTCATGTGGAATGCAAGCTGAAGATCCTTATTCTATTATTCCAAAGCACCTCTTAAAATAAAGAAAACATATTCTAATGGTGGCTTTGGGGTGCCTCTCAGATATAACTAAGCACTTACACCCCAGCTGGAAATGCTGTGCTCATGACTCAGCCCCAATCTTAAAGTTACCAGTGGTTGAAGGACATTGCCTGGCCCCAAATAAGACAGCTTCTCCAAAGCTGTCTGTGTCCATCACTTGTCAGTGTAGATATTCAAGGACACACTCCCTTGCTTTAATTTAAGACTGTGAAGAGCCATCCACCTCCTGAAGCTTCAGTTTGTTTGTTTTTAATAGATTTTATTACTGAGAGCAATTTTAGGTACACAGCAGAATTGAGCAGAAAGTACAGATTCCGGTACACCCCTGTCCCATGCATGCACAGCCTCTCCCACCATCAACTTCCCCCACCAGATGGTACATTTGTTACTATTATTAAACCTCCACTGACACATCATCATCACCCAGAGTCCAGAGTTTACCTTAGCGCTCACTCTTGGTGTTGCATATCCTATAGGTTTGGACAAATAAACATTTAATGACGTGTCCACCATTATACTATTGTACAGAATAGTTTCACCACCCTAAAAATCCTCTGTGTTCGACCTATTCATCCCCTGCCCCTTAGCCCCTGGCAACCACTGATCTTTCTACTGTCTCCCTAGTTTTTCCTTGTTCAGAATGTCGCATAGTTGGAATCACACAGCGTGTAGCCTTCTCAGATTGGCTTTTCTCACTTAGTGATATGCATTTAATCTTCCTCCATATGTTTTCATGGCCTGATAGCTCATTTCTTTATAACACTGAATAATCTTCCATTTTCTGGATGCACCACAGATTAGTTATCCATCACCTACTGAAGGGCCTCTTGATTGTTTCCAAGTTTTGGCAATTATGAATAAAGCTGCTATAAACATTCCTGGGCAGGTTTTTGTGTGGACATAAGTTTTCAGCTCCTTTAGGTATATACCAAGGAGCCTAGTTGCTGAACTTATGGTAAGAGTATGTTTATTTTTGTAAGAAACCACCAAACTGTCTTCAAGAGTGGCTGGACCAGTTTGCATTCCCACCAGCAGTGATGGGAGTTCCTGCTGCTCCACATCCTCAGCAGCATTTGGTGATGTCAGTGCTTCAGATCTGGGCAGTTCTCATGGGTCTTGAGCCCTTCCCAACACCTCCTCCCTGAGACCCACCTCCCCAGGTTTTACGTCTCCAGCTCATGAAGCATTCAGCAATTTATCAGTTATAGTTTGAGTGTCTCTTCCGGCCCCAGTGGCAGGCTTCTGCTTTGGGGATTCTGTTCCAGACAAACTGTGATTCTCTCTATTTACCTGTCTCTCCAGTTTTTGTGGCAACAGTTTTTCCAATGACCTCGGTCTTCTAAAAGGTCTGAGAAGAGGGTTGATGTTCTGTTTGTTCAGCTTTTTTCTCGTTGTGAGGATAGGAGTGACGGCTTCCCATCTCTTTACATGTCAGATCAGAAGACAAGTCCTCTAGATTAAAAAAAAATTTTTTTTACTGTGGTAAAAGTCACATAACATAAAACATACTAATTTAACTGTACAGCTCAGTGGCACTAAGTACATTCACATTGTTGTGCAACTCGCCACCATCCATCTCCTGAATTTTTCAGCTTTCTAAACGGAAACTCTGTCCCCATTAAACACTAACTCCCCATTCCGCCTCCCCACCCCCCACCCCCTGGTCCCTGGATTTTTTTAATTTAGAAAAATTACAAATGCATTGGAAGTTTGCAAGTTTCCTGGGCACTGTTTTTGTTTTGTTTTGTTTTGTTTGCGGCACGCGGGCCCCTCACTGCTGCGGCCTCTCCCATTGCGGAGCACAGGCTCCGGATGCGCAGGCCCAGCGGCCATGGCCCACGGGCCTGGCCGCTCCGCGGCATGTCGGATCCCCCCGGACCGGGGCACAAACCCGCGTCCGCTGCATCGGCAGGCGGACTTCCAATCACTGCGCCACCAGGGAAACCCCTGGGTACTGTTTTTTGATTCTGTTCTAGCTCTTTCTAGCCTTGGGTGTCAATCACAGGTATGAGTTATTTTATGCATTTATTTTATATGAATATACTCAAAATATATATATATAGTACATTTTGCACATTTTAAGACATTATATAAACAAACTGTGTTAACTGCTTATTTCACTCCACAATGTTTTTTACAGATATGCTCATAATAATGTATGTGGCTCTGACTTTCATTTTGTCTTCTTCTGTAAAAGTCATGCCAAAAGTTAAGAAGGGTCTGAGATTTTTATACTACTTGCAGACTCACAAGTCATCCTGTGGAAGTTTCAGCATTGCTGAGACATTAGAATCTCGGGTCAGAAACAAAGGACGTTGTTAGTCTGAGCAGTAGTAGAGGCCAGAGTATCTCACATGTTCTCTTGTGGCCCAGGGCTCTGCGAACCCCAGAACTCACAGGGCAGTTCAAGGAGGTCCAGGTGCCTCCTGCACAGGCAGGGGCTGTGTTGCAGGAGTAGAGCACAGAACTCAGGGAACCCGGTGTTTCCTACTGGACAGTAAGCATGCCTGACCTCTGCACTGGAGGGGGACAACGTCTCTGTCTTCTAAGACTGCACAAAATCCTTGACAAAACTAGTATGAAATAGAGGCAGTGTCTTTTCTCTGAATTCTGCAGAATATGAGAACTGTCTCCATAGTCACTGTTTGCATGATATGAATTTGATTCATTGAAGCTATTACTGATTTTCTTAGTAAGCTATTACTTATCGTTTTATGTAGAATTATAAATTCTACTAATTAATCTTGTACAAATATTCAGCCTTCTTATACACATCTCCTTTTCTCTCTGGGTCTTCATCTTTATTATGGTATTGGCTGTTCTGTTTATTTTTTGTTGATTCATAAGGATGCTGTTATATTGTTTTATTCCGTTTTTCTTTTTACATATTGAATTTATATGCATAATTTTTTAAATCCCTTATAGTTTATCTATTATGCGTCAGTGGATATTTTCAACTACCATCTTTCTATGCAACTAATTTTCAACAGTGCATATTTTGGAAAATGGTACATATTAAATCATTTCATCGAGATTTTTGCTATTATAAGTCCAAACTCTGGGCAGAGTATGTGTGTGTATTTGTGTGTATCTGTGTGATATATCATACACACACACACACATATATATATACATACACATATGTTGTTGTTACATTACCTGCAGAGAGAATTTACACTTTTAAAGGCTCTCATTTGAGGTTCAATAGAAAAGAAAGCCTAAAACCTTTTGCTAAAGTAGCCTGTATAGAACATAGTAACATTTATAGAGCATTAGCTTCAATCAAGGAGAAAGAAAAGGAGTAAACAAAGGAGTTGAACAACGGAGAACCATCATTTTCTTTACCTCAGGTTCCCAAACACGTCGGCAGGGATGAAACTCACTTTCCTGCTGGTACTATTGTACAGGAGAGCAAATCCTTTCCTCCTCACAATGAGGGTCCTGAAAGGACATTGTGTCTCAGGTGGCAGAGGCAATACAGAATGAGAAGGTGAAGAATTTCAGCATAAGAACCAGAAGAGACAGAGATGCGCTGGACAATCACAGTCAACAAAGGGACTAAAGGAATGAATTTCGCTGTTGTGTTTGTTCCAACTACGCCAATTCTTGCTGTATTTTCTTAGAGTTGCCATAGAGACAGAAACAAAACTGGTGTGAGAACAAAGAAATGAAAAGAAGAGAGAATTTAATTTAAACTTACGATGATGAGAAACCAAAAAAAAAATCCTTTTCTTTTGCTGGTATGATTACTTGGAATGGCAGTAATTTTGCTAAACATACTTTTCTTCTAATAGCTCTTAGGAAATGTCCTTGTACTTACCGTTCTATTCCAAGCCTTGAATAATGAAATTTTGTAGAACAGAAATTCTTGGGAGAGTTATGTAAATGCCATTTTACAATGAAACACTGATTTTGTTTCCAAGTAGTCTTTTTTTTTTTTTTTGCGGTACGCGGGCCTCTCACTGTTGTGGCCTCTCCCGTTGTGGAGCACAGGCTCCGGACGCGCAGGCTCAGCGGTCACGGCTCACGGGCCCAGCCACTCTGCGGCATGTGGGATCTTCCCGGACCAGGACACGAACCCGTGTCCCCCGCATCGGCAGGCGGACTCTCAACCACTGCGCCACCAGGGAAGCCCCAAGTAGTCTCTTTTTTAATTATAAAAGTTATACATATGTGGGGGAAAATTCATAACTTACTGCAAATTTCCTATGATTCCACTACCCAGAGAAAAAGCCACAATTAATATCTGATGTGTGTGTGTGTGTGTGTGTGTGTGTGTGTGTGTGTGTGTGTTTAGATATATACATAGTTTCTTGCTATCTCTCTACAGTATTCCACTACATCAGATTCCTGCTCGGAGGCATGCATATTGCTATATTTCAATAAAAACTATTTTAAACTATTATGCAAGCATAACTTTAGATATAAATCTGCAATTGTATGCTCATTACTTCCTCCTGAAAAATACCAACAACTGGAGTTGTTTGGATGTATGGTTTCCCTAAAATTCTCTTGTGTATAAATTACCTCATTTGATTCTTAAAACGATCTTGTGAGCTAGGTAGGCCCACACTACCCATAATTAAAAGTTTATTGTACAGATGAGTGAATTGAAGCTTTTGAATGGAAAGCCACACTTGAACTGAGCTGTATGTAGCACCTCAGATTCTACTGCTTTTCACAATAGCAAACAGCAAAGATGCCCGTGGAAATTGTTGTTGACTTGCGGTTGTAATAAATTGATGGACACTGTGTCAATTACTGGGCAGAGACATGCTGAGTGGAGTTTCCTGGGGTTAATCACAGATGCTCTGTGCCCCCTGCAGGCTTGATGCCCAGAGAGGCTGGTGGAACAGGATTTTGGGTTTTCATTCTTTTTTTTTTTTTTTTTAAACAAAACCCACTATGCAGAACCACTTTAAATCATTACAGTGTTACCTTTCCTTCTGTTCTATTTCCTAATTCTTTCCCTGAATCCATGTCCCTTCCCCTCTAGACCAATCTGTCTCTGGCCATTGGGCAAGAAGTAGAGCATGAGGGACTAACCCTACTCCAGCTCACAAGTCCCAGTTTCCAAGTCCTAACTCTGAAGCAGTTTGGAGTTTGCAGGATTGGGGAAATAATAAGCTTAACAAATACTCATGTACAGCGGTCGATCAGTGTTGCACTTTACCAGTGATCACTCTACTTTTTTCAAGTGACTGCGAGGTTAGGAAAGGTGGTTCAGTTGCCATGAGGCATTGCCAATATGTCAAGAAACAGCCAAACGGAGCCACGTTTGTAAAAGCTGTTACTGTTCAACCATGCTTTAGACCTAAAGTAAAACATTAACAGGCATTTAGAACTGGGTGTAAAGACGCTCAGCTGAGAGATTATCAAGTCAAGCAACGTCTGCTCAAAGTGGTCGTTTGCTAGAACAATGCTTGGGTCTGTCACTGTGGAAAATGTCAAAGTGGTAATCTTTTAAAATTCAGATATTTTCAGAAGACATTTTTCATTGTTATTGCAGATTAGGCTTAACCTTGTGGGAAAACAGTGAGCGCGGGGTCAGAACTGTCTTCGGTTTGGTCTTTGACATGAGCTGTTGCACAGAGATCTCACCTAAAATTTCAGTCTCGATTTTTGTCATCTAAAAATGGAAATTACACATACTACTTCACATTTGCGTACTTATTTATGAACTTCGGCCTCGGTACATCCATGCCAGATTAAATCTCGGAGACAGTCTCGGAGACAGTTTTGGGTGAACTAGAAAATCATAGCTTTACTGCTTCGCCAGGCAGAGGGGGCCACAGCAGGCTAATGACGTCAAGACTGTGTGACCCACCCTGGAGGGGGTAGTGATGTTCAAGGAGCAGGGCGTGGTCAGCTGGTGGACACTCTTCTGATCGGCCGGTGGTGAGGTCATGGGGAGTTGGCATCATCCACCTTCTGGTTCCAGCTGGTCTGGGGTCTACGTGCTTGTGGGCAGCATGCAGTTAACTTCTCCCACCTGGTAGGGGCTTCAGTATCTGCAAAACAGCTTGAAGGCCATGGCTCAGAATATTATCTACAGCCCTCGAGGAGGAACCCAAAGTCCTTGACTCTGTTCAATGGTTAAACTATTATTATTTTGTCTTGTTTGACTGTTTTCCTTTCTTTCTGCATTTTCTCACTTCTCTGATTAAATGTATTCTTTGACTAAAGTTTTTCTACAGACAAAAGGCAGGCGGAGGACATGGGTAGGGGTCTATTCTGGGAAGGCCTCGTAGGGTCCTGCTCGGTTATGTGAGCTGTAGAGCCCACTGGGATTTACAAATCATCCATCCTAACAAGTTTTCTCTGTTCCCTCAGTGTCACTGTCCTCCATAAACAGCTTAAATTCCCAAAGTGTCTCCTGTGGCCTCCACTCCCTGCCTCAGGTTCTCTCTCTCATGCACACCAGCCAAAGCTGTGTTTAGAATGTAATCTCCCCCAGCCTACGCCCACACTTATGCAGCCAAATATAATTAGAGCAAAACACACAAATGTGCTGACGATCTCTAAATGCAGGACCTCGAACCTTGAGTCAATCTTCATTGCTGTCCTATAATTGTACTGCAAGCCGCCAGCCCTCTCGCTCTCTCCTTTTACGGACAACTATTTCATCTCTCTTCTTAAACCTCTGAAACCTCCAACTCCATCCTCACTCTGAGGGACTTGGCACCCAATTCACTGAGAAAACACAGATTCCCCCAACCTCGTGCTACCGCACCTACACACCAACCAGACCCCAGGCCCCAGGACCTGCGTCCTATTCCACGACTGTCTGTTAAAACCCCTTTTCTCTTCCCTTCCCGAAAGAGTCCTTGTCACTGTTTCCAATTACTCTTTTTTTTTTTTTTTTGCGGTACAAGGGCCTCTCACTGTTGCGGCCTCTCCCGCTGCGGAGCACAGGCTCCGGATGCGCAGGCTCAGCGGCCATGGCTCACGGGCCCAGCCGCTCCACGGCATGTGCGATCTTCCCGGACCGGGGCTCAAACCCGCGTCCCCTGCATTGGCAGGCAGACTCTCAACCACTGCGCCACCAGGGAAGCCCTCCAATTATTCTTTTCCCTCTTTTCTCCGAATCGACTCCAGCAGGTTCCGCCACTGAACTGACTCTTGTCCATCCTCACCTTCCTTGAATCTTCATGTACATGCCTGTGTTTGACTATTTCCTCCATTTAAAATATTTTTTTTTCACTTTGATTCCAGGAAATCTCTCTTCCAGTTGTGCCCGCTACAAGATCCCTCCTTCTCTGGTTCTTGCGCTTGTTGTTTTTCTACTTTTTTTCCAAGTAATCACTCGCATGTCTAATTGATATCTCAGCCCAACACATTAAAAAATAAACTATCTTTCTACCCCACCTCTGTACCTCCTGCAGATTTTTCTGTTTACAGCCAAATCTAATCTTAGTTGCTCTGGTCAGAAGTGTAAGAGTTTTCCTGGATTACCCTCTTTTACTCAGACCCCATAACGAATCCAGTTGGGTTTTCTTTCAAAACACATCACTGCCTCCCCTGATTCACCTGTATCCAAGCCATCACCCTCTTCCTCTTAGGTTACTACAGAAGCTTTTAATCACCTGTGGTTAAGTCGCACCTTGTCACTTAGCTGCTCAAATTCCGGCCGGCTTCCTGTTCAGTTCCTAGAGGGCGGCACATCTCTTACAGGGCCCTGCATTATTTGGGTCTGCGGAAGCCTCTGCATAAACTGATAAGTAAGGCTTTATGGGATTTGCTTCCCCGCGTCCCCAGACTTTACTCTCACTGCAGATTCTTTGGACTCGTTGAACCCCATTGCCTGCAATGCTGCTCCGGTGGAGATCTGTCCTTTCTCTCCTCCTTAATATCTGAGGTGTTGCTTTTAGCTTATTTCCTGCATTTCCATATTTAGATTAGGAACTTAGGAACTACGCTATGTATGACTAGAAATGTTTAACTCAGGTGAAAGTTAGAAAGCATTATGTGGTCAAAAGCATAGGAAGAAATACAATTTACAGTTCATTTAATTAAGAAACAGCATTTTAAAAATCATAATGATATACCTGTGGACGTTAAATACATGTACCAATTTTAGCTAAGATGACTGCTATTGTTAGCGAGTCCAAGCTCGCTCTGCTTGCCGCACGACAGGCCAATGAATTGGAGACGAGATGTTGAGGCGCGAATATGACTTTATTGGGAAAGCCGGCAGACTGAGAAGATGGCAGACTAAAGTCTCAAAATAACCTTCTCGGGGTTTGGATGCCAGTTTCTTTTATAGCACAGAGAGGGGGAGCTGGGGAAGTAAAGTAAAAAGGCCAAACATTTTGCAAATATCACCTGGAATGGCCAGCCTCGGGGAGGGTATGTGTTAATTTCTCCTTTCTTGCAGCCATCCGCAGGTGGGCAGGGTCAGGATGCTTCCCTGAACAAAGGCACTTTGGGTTAACATTCAGGCAGAGGGGCAGGGTCCCCTGAGGCAGGCCATTATGTAGAGACAGTATCCTTTTAGTGAACAAAAGCAGCGGGAAAGCAAAGGTTAAAGTAAAAGAAGCAGATCCAACATGTAGTCAGATTTGGTTCTTCCCTTGTAACACTGTTTCCAATTCCAGTGGTTTTCTTTCAGAAAATATTTCAGTCTTTTGACTTAGAGCTTGCATACAAAGATTTTTAGTGCTTACATATAATAGCAGAGAGCTTGCTTTTATTTCATCAATAACATAATAAACAAAATCATTAATGGCTAATATTCTGATATTAGCACAATCAGTAATACAATTCTATCTTTAATTATGAAAATTCTAACTGCAGTCAAATAATTGAATTTATAATACAGTTTTTTATAACTAATTGATGATTTTTTCCTTGAATTTTTGGGAACAGGTAGTGAATTTATTTTATTTTGAGAACAAGTTAATCTAGAAATACCATGCATTTTGAATATAAATATAATGACATGATGGCTCTAGAAATGTGATGTAAATTTTAAAACCTATAATAATTTAAGGTGCTACTTGAAAGCAATTTTTATAATTTAGGAAAAAAATGTGAATTTTATGTTTCATTTAAAATAAAGTAAGATGGAAGTAGAATTCTTTTTATTAACAACTTTATTTTGATATAACTCACATACCATAAAATTCACCCGTTAAAAGTGTCATGCCATGGTTTTTGATGTGTTCACAGAATCGTGTATCTAGTCTCACAAACAATTTTAGAACATTTGTATTGTCCCCAAAAGAAACTGCATCCATTTGCTGTCACCTCTGGGTCTCCTATCCTCCCCAGCCCTTGGCAACCACTAATCTACTTTTTATATCTGCAGATTTGCCTTCTCTGGGCATTTCATGTGAATGAAATTATACAGTGTGAGGTCCTTTGTGCCTAGCTTCTTTTTTAAAAAAAATCATTTTACTGGGGTGGACTTATAAAAAGCTGTACATATTTTTTTTTTAACATGGAGAAGTCATTTATTTTTTGAGATAACTTATCATGGAAGAGTTTACATTATTTTTAGTAGAGAAGATTAAGTGGTAAGCCCTCTTAGAATTTTTACTTAGCTAAGAGACATTTTTTTAACTTCTTTATTGGAGTATAATTGCTTTACAATGGTGTTTTAGTTTCTGCTGTATAACAAAGTGAATCAGCTGTATGTATACATATATCTCCATATCCCCTCCCTCTTGTATTTCCCTCCCACCATCACTATCCCTCCCCTCTAGGTGGTCACAAAGCACCAAGCTGATCTCCCTGTGCTATGCGGCTGTTTCCCACTAGCTATCTGTTTTACATTTGGTAGTGTATATATGTCCATGCCACCCTCTTACTTCGTCCCAGCTCACCCTTCCCCCTCCCCGCATCCTCAAGTCCATTCTCTACGTCTGCATCTTTATTCCTGTCCTGCCCCTAGGTTCTTCAGAACCATTTCTTTTTTGTTTTTAGATTCCATGTATATGTGTTAGCATACGGGATTTGTTTTTCTCTTTCTGACTTACTTCACTCTGTAGGACCGATTCTAAGTCCATCCACCTCACTACAAATAACTCAATTTCATTTCCTTTTATGGCTGACTAATATTCCATTGTATATATGTGCCACATCTTCTTTATCCATTCATGTGTCGATGGACACTTAGGTTGCTTCCACATCCTGGCTATTGTAAATAGTGCTGCAGTAAATAGTGCTGCAGTGAACACTGTGGTACATGACTCTTTTTGAATTATGGTTTTCTCAGGGTATATGCCCGGTAGTGGGATTGCTGGGTCATATGGTGGTTCTATTTTTAGTTTTTTAAGGAACCTCCATACTGTTCTCCATAGTGGCTGTATCAATTCACATTCCCACCAACAGTGTAGGAGGGTTCCCTTTTCTCCACACCCCCTCCAGCATTTATTGTTTGTAGATTTTTTGATGATGGCCATTCTGACTGGTGTGAGATGATATCTCATGGTAGTTTCGATTTGCATTTCTCTAATGATTAGTGATGTTGAGCGTCCTTTCATGTGTTTGTTGGCAGTCCGTATATCTTCTTTGGAGAAATCTCTATTTAGGTCTTCTGCCCATTTTTGGACTGGGTTGTTTGTTTATTTGATATTGAGCTGCATGAGCTGCTTGTATAGTTTGGAGATTAATCCTTTGTCAGTTGGTTCGTTTGCAAATATTTTCTCCCATTCTGAGGGTTGTCTTTTCGTCTTGCTTATGGTTTCCTTTGCTGTGCAAAAGAAAAGCTGTACATATTTAATGCATACAACTCATTGAGTTTGGGGATTAGTGTATAGACATTAAATGATCATTAATACCAAGGTCACGAAACCATCATCAATATCAAGGCCATAAACATACTATCGCCCCCCAAAGCTTCATTCTGCCTCCTATAATACTACTGTTATTATTGTTCTCGTTACTGCTTGATGTGACGAGAACATGTGACACAAGATCTGCCCTATTCTCTTAGCATATTTTAAATATGTGCTACCATAGTTTTAGGTGTAGGCACTATGCTGTATAGCAGATCTCCGGAACTTATTTATCTTGCATAATGAAACTCTGAACCCTTTAACCATCACCTCCTCATTCCAATAAGTGTGCAAGGACATTTTGGGAAAGATTTAGAAAATAAGCTGATAATTGATAGAAATTTTTGGCTCTCTAGGCAAAATAACTCCTCTACAGGAAAAAAAAAAGAGCAAAACTTTGTGCTCTAATTGGGAGCCCCTAGACAAGAATATGTGTAAATATTGTGAACAGGAAGGCCATTAAAGGAACCAATGACCCATAATGGTTAAGAAACGCAAGGATACTTACCTGGCAGGGGAGATACCATGATCACGAAGGTGGTTTTCCCAGGTTGAGGCTTATCCATTGCACTCTGGATGGGCTGACCCCTGCGATTTCCCCAAATGTAAGAAACTCGACTGCATAATTTGTCATAGTAGGGGACTGCATTCACGCTTTCCCCTGTTAAAAAAAAAGAACAAGAAAAAAGAAACACAAGGAAAACTGTCTAAAATCTGTTCAGTAGTGCTGCTTACAGGGAAACCTTGTATCCTGAAATTCCGTGCTCTTCATCTATACTCTCAAGGGAAATAGCCTATAATTATTTATGAACAATACAGCTTTCCATTTTTCCTTTTTTAAAAATTTGAAATATAGTTGACACACAATATTACATTAGTTTCAAGTATACAACATAGTGATTCAATGTTATATACATTACAAATTGATCACCGTGTCATTCTGGTTCCTATCTGTCACCATACAAAGGTGTTACAATATTATTGACTACATTCCCTGTGTTCTATGTTACAACCCTGTGACTTAGTTATTTTATAACTGGAAGTTTGTACCTCATAATCCCCTTCACCTATTTCACCCATCTTCCCACCGCATTCCCTCTGGTGACCACCAGTTTGTTCTCTGTATCTATGAGTCTGTTTTGTTATGTTTGTTCATTTGTTGTGTTTTTCAGATTCCACATATAAGTAAAATCGTACAGTATTTGTCTTTCTCTGTCCAACTTATTTCCCTTAGCATAATACCCTCTAGGTCCATCCACGTTGTCATAAATGGCAGGATTTCATTCTTTCTTATGGCTGAGAAATATTCCATAGCATATACATACTACATCTTCTTTATCCATTCATCTGTTGATGGTGATATAACACTTTTCATCCAATAATTCTCTAACACCCATAAAGGGAAATCATGTGACTGTATATCTGTAATTAAGGAATTGTTCATGCTCAGAACGGAATTTATGGACACTCCAAAACCAGAATCTGACTTACTATTTTTGCTCTGGTTGCTTTTAAATTAAACATATAACAGAAAAATATGTGTTCACTAAAATAAGTAGTCTAGACACGCCTACTGAACCTAATTTCTTACTAAAAGTTAAGTTGAACTGACCTATGACACTTTTTAGGACATGCCAAATTGTCTAAATAAAATGGTAAATCTATACACCAGTAACAGGTTCGATTTTAGAACAATTTGCTTCTTTGAAATAATATAGAAACAAAAAAGCTTCTCAGACTCTTCAGGTACTATTTAAACATGAACAAGTACATGAATTACTTGATTCCTTGACGTCTCCTAAGATAATTTCTGTCATAAAGGTAGATTCTCACAATAAACCAGATACTATAAGAGCTAGTATCTTATACTGTAAACAATATAGACTTACTTTAGAAATTCCGTATAAATATATAGGAATACTTTAGAAAGTACTTTAGCAGGTTTTCATCTGAACCAGCCTACTCCAACTAAAGTGTATGCAGAAGGCCTTCTTACCAAATCAAAAAGTCACACATCTATGGAGATTTGTAGATACACAACGTCTACACTACAGAATTCGGAAATAATGCCCCAGAGAATGACTGTGTTGTAAGAACTATGATCCCTCAAGCATCTGTTCTCATGCCCAAGTCCGTTTATTTAATTCATTGCTTGTTCTATTCCAGATCACAGATATAGCCGTTTCAATATTCTTAGCTCCTACCCCCATGGGAAAGAACTTTATAAAATAGAGTCTGCTGTTTACGTACAGCACATTTTGCCTTTAGTCTAGACGTTCTGTTCATTTCTAAAGTTCATTTCTACAGTTACTGACAGTGAGCTTTTTCATACATTTTAGATTACGTGTATTCTACCCTGTGACACTCCCACTTCCTTGATTGCTTGATTTGAATAGGTTTCAGTTGACTCGTGGAACCGTAAAAATCTGTGGTTTAGACAGGTCCATCGCTAAGGTATCTGAACTTATGGCGTGATCTGTTTGCCATCTCTTAGTTTGCCTTTTCCAGAACGTCATACAAATGGGGTCATACAGTGTGTAGGCTCTTGAGCTTGGATTCTTGTACTCGTGAAGGCAGAATCAAAACGGAATAGGTGATTATAAGAGAGCTCTTCAGAATGGAGCTGGAAGGTCATTTAGAAAGTGTGACTTACCACATCTCAGCCTGAATGGAATCTGACCTTCTGACTCGATGAAGTCATCCGGAGCATCTGCCAGAAGCTCACGACAGCTACAGTATTGCCATTTATAGAGTGTCTTCCACGTAGTGCAGGAAGAGAAGGGCGTGAACTCTGACCCGTGAGGGAGGCGCGGCCTGCACTTCCCGCACGGACCACAGGGTGGCGCCGAGCCCGCCTCTCTGACTCACGGCGCATGCGCGTTCCCCGCGGACTCGGCTCTGAGCGCAGCTGAGAGGAGTTGTGTCTCCTCAGTCGACGGCAGTGCTGCGGTTGGGACGCTGGGCTCAGCGTCTCTGCTGACAGGAGCTCGGTCTCCTCAAGACTCGCTGGGGTTTCGGCTTCACGACAACACGGGGCCGTGTCCACGCTGACGGGAGCTGGGTTTCCTGAGGTCGCAGGCGACGCCGGGAGGAAAAGGTGAGGAAAATTGGGGAAAAGTGGGGAGAAGCTTCCTGGGGGCGACTGACGGCTGGCGGCGGGGGGTCCGTCTTCGTGCTACCCAGAAGGGCTTGGTGTGCAAAGCTGGGTTTTCGGTCAGGCTGGTGTGCGGTGGAGCCGCGTGGGTTATGGGGTGTGCAGTCTTCCCAGCACCGTTTACCGTGGGGCTGCCGTTCCCCTCGGTGTGTCCTTGGCCCCCCTTGTCGTAAATTAACGGACCCCGCCCGTGTGGGTTGGATCCTGGGCTCTGTGTCCCGTCCCTCTGGTCTGTGCGTCTGTTTTGAGCCAGTTCCGCACTGTTTTGGTGACTGTAGCTTCGCCATGTAGTGTGAAGTCAGGGAGGGAGGTGCCTCCAGCCTGTTCTCCTTTCTCAGGGTCGCCTGGGCCCTTTGGGGTCCTTTGTGGCTCCACACAGACATTAGGAGGATTTGCTCCGTTTCTGTGACAAACACCATCGGAGGTTAGGCAAGGCCTGCATTCATGGCGCAACCTGCTTTGGGCAGAACGGCCATTTTAGCAGTATTCTTCCGCCCCACGAGCACGGGGTGTCTTTCCACTGATTTGTGTCTTCCGCAGTTTCTTCATCAAGGTCTTAAAGTTTTCAGTGTGCAGGTCTCTCACGTCATTGGTTAAATCTGTTCCTTGGTATTTTGGTCTTTGGGATGCAGTTGTAAACTGGATTCTTTCTCTTTCTGATGGTTTGTGATTCGTGTTTAGAAATACAGTTGATTTTTATGTATTGATTTTGTAACTTTACTGAATTCGTTGATTCGTTCTAATAGTTTTTTTGTGGAATGATGTAGAAAATTGGAACTTGGAAATCCCACTGCTTTTTTCACAGCCAGGTCGTCCACAGCACGCAAGACACAATGGCTTCTAATCAAATCTTCCCACAGTGCTTATAAATTACACGTGGACTCCTAGGAGGGCAATTAGGTCCACGACTGGATCTGGGTAGGGCGTGGCCTCTGTTAGGAAGTGTGATGTTTTCTCCGGTTTTCTGGTGCGGTTTTGATAAGTTATTTACTTTCCAGTAATTTCAAACATACAGAAAACTCCAATAGCAGAACAAAGTCCTGTGTATCTGCACCCTCAGATTCCCCAGCCGTCCTTGCTTCACTGCATTAGCCACTCCACACGAAGTACTTCAGTGTGTTTTACCCACACCAGGGCACTCTTCCAGGCAACTCGCAGGTAAGCACCAAATGAGGAAATTATTATCATGGTTTCCACATTAGAATCCAATCCACAGGCCCACTTCAACTTCCACCAGCTGCCCCAAGTCAACGGAAATGTCTTCTCCCATACTGATCCAGTTTTCTTTTCTGGGAACCATTCCTGATACTTTCTCTCATTTTCACAACTTTGATGGATTTAAAGAGCACAAGGTGAGTATGTGATCTGGTTGGCTTTTTCTATATGGCTTTTTTATTTTTATTTTTTAACAAAGGGTGTTTTCAGTGTTCATCCGTATTGGTAACATGTGTTGGTACTTCACGGATTTTTTGTTGTGATTAAACATACATTACATAACATGTTCCATTTAAATGGTTTTTAAGTATACGGTTTGCCTGGGTACCTCGTATAAGTGGAATCATATCATGTTTGACCTTTTGTGACAGGGTTATTTCACTTGTCAGAATGACTTCAGGGTTCACGTACATCGTAGCGTGTGTCAGAATTTCCTTAGTTTTTAAGGCTAAATAATATTCCATCCTGTGTACGATACAGTTAGTTTATCCATTCATCAGGGGACACTTGGGTCACTTCCACCTTTTGCTGTTGTTTTAATGCTATTATGAATATGGATGTACAAATATCTCTTTCAGTCTCTGCTTTCAATCTGTTGAGTATATACTCTGATGTGGAATTAATGGATCATACCTTAATTCTGTGTTGAATTTTTTGAGGAACGGCTATACTGTTTTCCACAGAGGCTGCACCATTATACTTTATAAATTTTATGGTGGAATAATATGGCAGTTTATGGATCTACCCCATTTTCTTTAGGATTCTGTATGAGCACCTGTTTTCAACTCTGGCCTATGTATATCTAGAAGTGGAGTTTTTGAACGATATGGTATTTGTATATTTATATTGTAAACATAAGTGGCACCATTTTACCTTTACACAAGTAATATTTAAGGGTTTTAAATTCTCTACATTGTTGCCAAGATTTGTTATTTTTAGCTTTCTTGATTATAACGGTTTTAGAATGTGTGAAGGAGTTATTGCATTGTGGTTTTACTTTGCATTTCAATCATGACTAATGATGTTTGACATCTTTTCATCTGCTCGTTGACCATTTGTATGTCTTGTGTGGAGAACTATTCAGGTCCTTTGTCCATCTTTAAAATTGGGTTGTCTTTTTGTTGATGAGTTGTAACAGTTCTCGATGTAATTTGGTTAAAGACTCATCAGTACGTAATGTGTAAATATTTTCTTCCGTTCTGTGGGCTGTCTTTTCACTTTCTGGATTGCATCTTTTGTTGCAAAAAGTCTGTAATTTTAAAGAAATCCAATTTACCTGTTTTTTCTTTTGTTGCTTGTGCTTTGGTGTCAGATCTAAGACACCATTGCTAAATCCAAGGTTATGAAGATTAATTCCCATGTTTTATTGAAGAGATTATACAGTAGTCCCTTGATGTCTGTGGGGGATTGGTTCCAGAACACCCAGGGACAACAAAATCCATGGATGCTGAAGTCTTGTATAAAAGGGTATAGCACCATTGTAAAGCAATTATACTCCAATAAAGATGTTAAAAAAAAAAAAAGTATAGTATTTGCATATAACCTGGGCACATCTTCCTGTACACTTTAAATTATCTCTAGATTACTTATTATAACTAATACAATGTAAATGCTACATAAATGTTGTAAATACAGTGTAAATGCTATGTAAATAGTTGCTGGCACATGGCAAATTCAAATTTTGCCTTTTGAAACTTACCGTAATTTTTTTTCTAATATTTTCTGTCTGGAGTTGGTGGAATCCACAGATGTAGAACCCGTGAATATAGGGGATTGACTGTAATTTACTACATTTAAGCCTGTTATCTGTTTTTTGTTTTTTTGCCGTATGCGGGCCTCTCACTGCCGTAGTCTCTCCCGACGCAGAGCACAGGCTCCGGATGCGCAGGCTCAGCGGCCATGGCTCACGGGCCCAGCCGCTCCGTGGCATGTGGGATCTTCCCGGACTGGGGCACGAACCCGTGTCCCCTGCATTGGCAGGCAGACTCTCAACCACTGCGCCACCAGGGAAGCCCCTGTTACCTGTTTTGAATTAATTTTTCTATGTGGTATGAGGCAAGGGTCCAGTTTCATTCTTCTGCATGTGGATAGCCAATTGCTTAGGACCACTTGTTGAAAACACTGTTTTCCCCCAATTTAATTTTGTTGACTGTTACCTAAAATCAGTTCATCCTAGATAGGTGAGTTTATTTCTGGGATCTGTATTCAGTTCCATTCATCTCTATGTATATCTTTATGCCAGTGTCACCATGTTGTAGTTGCTGTTGCTTTATATTAACATTTGATATTGGGAAGTGTGAGCCTCCAACTTTGATTTTCTTTCTAAAAATTGTTTTAGCTCCTTAGGTTCTCTTGAAATTCCATATTTTGGGGTGTCATATTCTGCTCCCCTTCACATGGGTGTACGCAATTAGCTTATGCATTCATCTTCTGAAGGCATCCTGATTCCTGTGAGGTTTAGACATTATGAGTAGAAGTTCTGTGCATAATAGCATCCTTGCTTTTGTTTGGATACTGTTTTTCAAAGCAGTTATGTGAATACTGGAGGCGTGATAGATGGCTCTCAAGGTGTGGGACCCGTTTGGCTTGGAAAGTACTGCCAGACTGGATCTCAGGAGGCCGTCTGTCCGTCCCATCATGTTGATCATGTTTTTGTCCACTTATTGATTATCTGTTTATCTTCTCTGGCCAGGTGTCTGTTCAGATCTTTACCCATTTGTAATGAAAGTGTTTGCTTTATAGTTGTAATAATGTGCGTACAAATTCTTTATCAGATATATGTTTTGCAAATATTTTTTCTCCCAGGTTATTGCTTCTCTTGGTTTTCTGAATAAAGTAGTTCACTGAATAGAAATTTTTTAATTTTATGAAGTACGTTATTATTTTTCCTTTTATTTGTGGGCTTTTCCTGTTGTATGTTAGAAGCCAAAGCTCATGATCTTTCTGACCAAACCCGTGGCTGTGTAGGTTTTCTTCTGTAATATTTATAGTTTTCTGTTTTTAAACCTGTCTGTGGACAATTTTGAATGACATTTGGTGGTGTAAGTTGTAAAGTTTGTGTCTACATTCATTTCATTGTATATGGTTTCTTATTGCTCTGTAACTCTTTATTGAGATGTCATGGGATATTTGCCTCCTTCATTTTGAAGTTTCAAAATTTAGTGGCTGCAGCAGGATGGCCAGCGCAGGGCTTGGCTCCACTGAACTGGAGAGGGTGAGGCCTGCATTTGCTAGGTTGCCAGCAGAAGGCGACAAGCCCACCCCTCTTACTAGTGCAGCCCCTGCCTGTTCTTTCATCAGACTTGGCTCCCTGCACAGCTGACTGGAGCCTGGTCTCTTCCGGACCAGCCAGGGGTTTGGCTTCAGGACAGTGTGGGCCTGCATCCACATTGAGACGAGCTCGGTTTCCTCAGGCCCGGCTGGGAGGTGCCGCTGTGGGGAGAAGAGGTGAGGAAACATGAGGGAGAAGCTTCATGTGTGTGGCTGACTGCTGGGGGCTGGGGTGGGGCTGGTTAGTCTTCAGAGGACCCAGTGGAGGAAGGGCTTGGCGTGGAAAATTGTGGGTTTCAGTGAGTATTGTGTGTGGTGCAGACGTTGTCCAATGTCCCTCTTGGGCTTGTGATGTTCCATTTTCCAGGCAGTTTATTGAGGGGAGTGTCCTTTCCCTGATGTATGTCCTTGGCAGCTTTGGCATCAGTTAACTGACCACGTGTGTGGGCTTATTTCTGGGCTCTGTTCTGTCCCTCTGGTCCGTGGGCCTCTTTCTGTGCTATTTCTACACTGTTTGCTTAATGTATCTTTGTAATATGGTTTGAAGTCAGGCAGTGAGTTTCCTCCAGCTGCTGCTCTCCTTTCTCAGGATCCCCTTGGCTGTTCGGGATCCTTTGTGGACCACAGAAATGTTAGAATTCTTTGTTCAGTTTCTGTGAACAGTGCTGCTGGAATTTTGGTAGGAGTTGCATTGAATGTGTACTGTTTTGGGTAGAATGGACATTTTAACACTGCTAATTTTTTCCATCCGTGAGCACAGGCTATCTTTCCATTATTTGTGTCTTCAATTTCTTCATCAATGTCTACACGTTTTCAGTGTGCAGGGCTTTCATGTCTTGGGCTAAATTCATTCCTAGGTATTTGGTTTTTCTGATGTTATTGTAAATGGGATTGTTTTCTCAATTTCTCTTTCAGATGGTTCCTTATTAGTGTATGGAGACACAAGTGATCTTAGTGTATTGATTTTGTATCCTGCAGCTTTACTGAATTCATTTAATAATTCTAACAGTTTTTTTGTGGTTTGATGTGGAAAACTAGAATTAGAAACCCCACTGTTTCTATCACAGCAGGTCATGCACAACACCCAGGACATAGTGGCTACTATTACAATCTTCCCACAGTTCCCCTTAAAACATGTGAAATCCTACAAGGGCGGTTAGCATCATCACTTTTGATTAGCAGGATCTGGGTAGGGTGGCCCCTGTAACAAAGTTTGATGTCTTTTCTACTTTTCTGTCCTGTTATTGACACAGTTGTTTCGAAAAGTAATTTATTTTCCAATAATTTCAAATGTATGGAAAACTTTAAATAGCAGTACAGAGTACACACATTTGGCACTTCACACAAAATACTCCCGTGTGTTTTACCCCGAACAGCGACACTCTCCCGGGGAACCAGCACATAACCCCCAAATGAGGATCATTACAGTTTCCACATACTAATCCAATCCACAGGCCCACTTCAACTTTCACCATCTGCCCTGACACTATGAAAATGTCTTTTTCCATTCTGATCCAGTTTTCGTCTTCAGGAAGCATTACTGAGATTTTTCCTCGTATTCAAAACATTGATGGGTTTAAAGCGCACAAGATGAGTTTATGATCTGGGTGGCCTTTCCTGCATGGTTTCTTTCACTTAATATGTTGTCAGTGTTCATCCTTATTGTAACACGTATCAGCACTTCATATTTTTCATTGTGATCAAAATATAATACATAGCATAGCCCTTACCATTTTAAGTATATAGTTCAGGGGCATTAACTACATTTCCGTTTCTACATTTCTACCTTCGATCTCCAGAACTTTTTCATGTTCCCCAAGTGAAACTGTATCCATTATACAATAAATCCTCTCAGCTCTTCACAACCACATCCTTTCTGTCTCTGAATTTGACTTCTCTGGATATCTTATGGAAATGGAATCAGATAATTTGTCCTACTCTGACTTACTTCGCTTAGCATAGTGGCTTCAAGGTTCATCCACGTTATAGCTTGTGTCAGAATTTCCTTAGTTTCCAAGGATGAATAATACTCTTGTGTATTATATACCACATTTTACTGATCCATTGATCTGTCAGTGGACACTTGGGTTGCTTCCACATTTTGTTACTGTTAATGATGCTGCTATCAATAGGAGTGTACAAATATTTGTTTCAGTCCCTGCTTTCAAATATTTTGAGTAAATACCCTGAAGTGGAATCGATGGATCACATGTCAACTCTATGCTTAACTCTTTGAGGAGCTGCCATATCGTTTTCCACAGTGGCTGCACCATTTTACTTTGTTCGTTTATATGGCAGAATAATATCTTACTTTATGGATATACCCCATTTTGTTTGTCTACTCACCTGTTGATGGGACATTTCAATTATTTCTACCTTTTGGCTATTGTGAACAATGCTGCAATGAATATTCACGTACGAGTTTTTGTTTGAACACCTGTTTTCAAGTCTTTCGTGTCTATAACTAGGAATGAAGTTGTTCAACCACATTGTATTGTACATTTAATTTTTTGAGGAAATGTCAAAGTATTGTACACATAGGATGCACCTATTTATGTTCCCATAAGCCCTGTTTAAAAGCTCCCTTTTCTCTGTATTTTTGCCAGTATCTCGTTTTTTAGTTGTTTTTTAAAAAATTATAACCATTCTTGTATGTTTGAAGGGCTATCATATCATGGTATTAATTTTCATTTCCATCCTGACTGCTGATGTTTGACATCTTTTCATGTGCTTGTTGACCATTTTCTTTTGTTGTTGTTGTTTTATTTTTGTTTTTTTGTGGTACGCGGGCCTCTCACTGTTGTGGCCTCTCCCGTTGCGGAGCACAGGCTCTGGACGCGCAGCCTCAGTGGCCATGGCTCACGGGCACAGCAGCTCCGCGGCACGTGGGATCTTCCCGGACCGGGGCACGAACCCGTGTCCCCTGCATCAGCAGGCGGGTTCTCAACCACTGTGCCACCAGGGAAGCCCTTTTTTGTTGTTTTGAATTTTATTTTATTTATTTTTTATTGTTGACCGTTTTTTTTGTCTTGTTTGGAGAATGGTCTGTGCAAGTCCTTTGTCCATTTTGAAAATTGGGTTCTTTGTCTTGTTTGGATAAACTGTAAAATTTCTTATACCTTCTGAGGAACAGACTCTTATCAGATATATAATGTGCAAATATTTTCTTCCATTCTGAGGGCTTTCTTTAACTTTCTAGATAGCATCTTTTAATGTACAAATGTTTTTTAAATTTGAGGAAATCCAATTTATTTCTTTTTTCTCTCATTTCTTTTACTTTGGTGTCAGATTTAAGAAACCATCGCTAAATGCAAGGTTATGAAGATTTATTCCCTAGGTTTATTCAGAATTTATACAGTCATCCCTTGGTATACAATTCACTACGTTTTAGATCTGTGGTCAGAGTTGGTTTAGGGTCACAGTTTACGGTTATGGTCGGGGTTGGAGGGTCAGGGTAGAGGGTCATGGTTAAAGGGTCAGGATCAGGGACTAGAGGTAAGGTGCCAGGGTTGAGGGTCCCGTTTCTCAGATTAGGGTTGTTAGGTTTAGGGTTAGAGGTTAGGGTTATAAGTTATCATGTTAGGCTTAGAGTTAGTTTAAGGGTAACGTTCCCTCATCCTCCTTCTCCCTCTCCATCTCTCTGAGGCTCCCAGATGGACAGGATTCTCCCAGGGTCACATGTGAGTCAGGGTGTTTGCTGGGCCACTTTTTTTGTCCACCAGTCCTGGGTTCTGAGAGAGTCTGTACTGTCTTAGACTGTTTCAAATCCAACTCAACCTCAGTCAAGGGTGTGGAGGTGGTCAGAAATCATGAAGGGTTTCTCTCTGCCCTCCCTCCCACCTGGGAAGGATGGTGCTGTCCCACTCTGCCTGGGCAGCCCCAGGTTCCAGCAGAGCCCAGACAGGAGGGCACTCAGAAGACATATGTGGACTTATACAGGACTAGGTGCAGCAACTGGCCAGCCCTCAGGGGCTACCTTCTTGAGGGCTGGTGGGACCCTCCTGGGACTGGAGGAATCATTTGTCCCATCTGAGTGGGTATCAGTAGACAATCAAGTCTCAGACAGCACAGACCTTGACTTTTTTTTTTTAACATCTTTATTGGAGTATAATTGCTTTACAATGGTGTGTTAGTTTCTGCTTTACAACAAAGTGAATCAGTTATACGTATACATATGTCCCCATGTCTCTTCCCTCTTGCATCTCCCTCCCTCCCACCCTCCCTATCCCACCCTCTGGGTGGTCACAAAGGACCGAGCTGATTTCCCTGGGCTATGCGGCTGCTTCCCACTAGCTATCTATTTTACGTTTGGTAGTGTATATTTGTCCGTGCCACTCTCTCACTTTGTCCCAGCTCACCCTTCCCCTTCCCTGTATCCTCAAGTCCATTCTCTAGTAGGTCTGCGTCTTTATTCCCGTCTTGCCCCTAGGTTATGACCATTTTTTTTTTTAGATTCCAAATATATGTGTTAGCATACGGTATTTGTTTTTCTCTTTCTGACTTACTTCACTCTGTGTGACAAATTCTAGGTCCATCCACCTCACTACAAATAACTCAATTTCGTTTTGTTTTATGGCTGAGTAATATTCCATTGTATATATGTGCCACATCTTCTTTATCCAGTCATCTGTTGATGGACACTTAAGTTGCTTCCATGTCCTGGCTATTGTAAGTAGAGCTGCAGTGAACATTGTGCAGACCTTGACCTCTGACCATTTGTCAGGCATCTCTGTTCCTCTAGCCCAGGCCAGCCTGGACCCTGTTAAGCCCCCATGACCAATTACTGAGCTGACCTTGCTGCTGGGCAGTTGAACAGCTACCTGGGCAGCACAGACAGCCCCCTGGGATGTTTCAGTTCTCTACATCCATGTGGTTGAGGAAAGGGCCTCCTGCTACAGACTCTTAACCTGCCAAGTGAGGTAATAACCCACCAAACGTTGCATATGACCACAAAACCAGACAGCATACCGTGGCCCTGCAATCCTTTGGCCTCACAGTTGTAACCAAAGTTTTGACATTCATACTTATTAAGAGTCAATGATATGGAAGCAACTGGGCCTCCCAGTAGGCGGTTTCACACCAAGGCTGCATGGTCTTGGAGAGAGAGCCACGTGCATCTGTGGGGCCTTTGGAGGAAGCCTGCCAACTATGGATTCCATGGTATGGAATAATCCTTGAGCTTCCTGATAATTAATTGAGCAAGAATTTCCTTACCAACCTAGCATCTGGTTCTGCTCTTAGTGAAGGAGAGAGAAGAGACTGGAAAATGAGCACATTTGTTCATCAAGGATGGGTGATTCATGTGGCCAGGGGGCAGGTGTGACTCCTGGGCTCCCACTTCCCAGAGACACAAATGAGGTCTGTGTGTTTTCTGAGGGCACACAGGCTCTTCTGGGTGGTTTCTGATATTCCAGGACCCAGTGCCCAAGGCAGGAGCCTGGTGTTTACCACCGTCACCACCCATCTTGCTTTTCAGCAAGTGGAAGAGCTGCTTGGTGTCCCAGGAGGACAGCAAGAACACTGGATGGGTGGCTGCAGCCGCTGACCCTACGTGAATCCCTTCCTGCCTTGGGCTTCAGATTCTGTGCTGTGCCGCGGGCTCTCAGTGACGTGGAATCTCATGCTTTCACCGAGCCAGCATCTGTCCTTATGTCCAAGTGCAGCACCTCAGCTCCCCTTTGGGAACTACCTCTCACTTGCTTCCAGTCCAAACAGTTTCAGAAGGCTGACCCCACGTTCCACCCACCTCAAAGATGGGTGTATGATCCACATCTAGCTAGTCCCATTTTCTGTCCTCGGCTTGCTGTGATGCGTTCAAGGATGGGAATGTGACCCAAGCTAAGCCAAAGGCATCCCAAGCCATGGGTTTTCATGGAGCCCTAGGGAGGGAGAAACCCTTCCAGGTATTGATAGAATGGACATTGGGTGGGTGTCAGTATGGAGTTGCTGCAAGCCCCGGGCGTAGTGACAGAGACTGTGCCTGTGAATTGGGGCCATCCCTAGGCACTCAGTAGGATGGAGGGTTGAAGAGGGACCAGGTCAGATCGGAAGAGTGTGAGTCCCTGGATCTGTTAGGTCCAAACCCATCCTTAAACTTGCCTCTTGCCAGTATTATTTCCACCATTTAAAATATTAATTTATTTTATTGAGTGAGTGTGTCTAGTTCCTTGTAATCAAAAAAGTCCTGACACATCAGGACCAATGATTCCTGAGACTCCCTCTGGTACAGTGTCCTCACTGGGTGGGCATGTGGGGGAGATGAAGACAGCGGGTGGGGTCAGATCTAAGGGGAGCTGCCAAATGACTCTGTGTCTGTTCCTTCTGTGTCCCGGGAGAGGGAAAGCCCAGAACAGCATGAGGACAATTAGCAGGGAGAAGGGGACCTGGGATGTTAATTGGTCTGCTTGTATTTCCCTTAGTTTAGAGTTCATTGTGTTTGTATGTTTTTTACTTGAATCAAGTCACACAGAACATCTTCCAGAAACTCATGACAACCTATTTACTTAATGGAACCTTACCATAAAATAATTCATGACGGTCTATCTACTTATTTTACCTCTACCCTAAAACAACTTGTGATTCTTTAAGGACACGTATTTTATTTTACAGGCTTAGCAATATACATGTCCTTGTCTTAGCATGGGTTAATGGTTTATTTCTTTCTATTGCTATATTGTATGAGAGGAAAAATAATTTTCCCTCTATTCTTCTTTGTTCTTGGTTGAGAGTCCCCCCTGTAATAAAAGGCAGATTAACAGGAGAAAAAATCAGAAATTTAATAACTTGTACATCTCTGGTATATATGGTAGATACCCAGGAAAACTGAATAACCCCCTGAAGTGGCCCAAGCCATCACCTTAAATGTTATCCTCAGCTAAAAACAGAAGGAAAATGTCAGGGGAGGAAAGTAGCCCAGTAATGGGGGGTTATCAGGCAAAGCACAGTAAACATGGTTATGGCTGGTGTGCAGATTTAGGTCAGGCCTTTTTCACTGACAAGATTTTCTTGAGATTTATTTAGCCTTCAATTACTGGTACAGAGAGGGAGACACCCTTACAAGTGGAGATTTCCCTAGTAAATGTAAATTTCCCTCATAAAAAGGCAACTTTTTTTTTATACCACTTTGCTTTTTATTGACAGAGCTTTTTAAGTCATTTGTGACAGTTTGGAAAATTGTATATCTCTTTGTACATACCTAAAAAATGAAAACATAAAAAAATTTGGTTAAATTTTCTTAAAGCTTCTCCACATTCAGAGTCTGACTCTTGTGGATCCTGTTTGGACACAATGAAAAGGCAACTTCTAAAAAAAAAAAGAAAAGGCAACTTCTTATGGGTTTACAGGTATTCTCTGGTGTTTGCAAGTTTTAAAAATTAATTGGCCCCAAATAATCCTTACGTCAAACATATTTTAGGGTCCATATTCTGCTCCCCTCACATGTGGGTGCCTCGGTTTACTTATGTATTCATCTACAGGACATCCTAATATCTTTTAAGCTTTTAGCCATTACGAATAGAGCTGATGTACATCATTTTATGCTAGTTTTTGTCTGAGCACAGTTTTTCAGAGCAGTTGGCTAAATACTGAGGATTTGGATCCTATGGGTAGACTTGTTTAGTTTTTGAAAAAAAACCTGCCAACTGTCTTCTAAAGTGACTGCCTGTACTCTACCAGCCAAGGAGACCTTCCTGTTCTTCCCCCTTCAACAATTGATATTGTCATTTTTTGCAGTTCAGCAGTTCGAATAGGTGTTCAGGGCTATCCCATTGTTTTAATTTGTGTTTCCCTAATGGTATATGATGTTGAGTACTTTTTTGTATGCATATTTGCACTCTGTATGTCTTCTTTGGCTAGGAGTCTGTTCCGATCTTTACCCATTTTTAATGGTGTTTTTTGTTCGAGAGTTTTTGGTACAATTTGAGTACAGATCCTTTATTACATATGTGTTTTGCAAATATTTTTCTCCCAATTTGTGGTTTGTCTTTTGGTTTTCTGAATAAGGTCTTTCACAGAGTAGAAATTTCTAATTTTATGAAGTTCACATTACTATTTTTTTTCTTGCATAGATTGGCTTTTGGTGTTCTGTGTTAAAATTCATCACCAGGCCCAAGGTCATGTGTTGAGAGATTTTGTTTTGTTTTGTTCTAGAATTTTTATAGTTTGTAATTTAAGTTTGTCTGTGGACAATTTTGAGTGAGTTTTTGTGTAAGTTGTCAAGTTTGTGTCTATATTCATTTCATTCCATATGGTTTCTAATTAATTATTTGGAGGGTGGTGTTTAGTTTTCTCAGCACCTTTAACTGATGGGACTGTCCTTTCTCTGTTGTCTGTTCTGGGCCCCATTGTAAGGGACTCATTGACCGAAACCTCCCACCTTGGCCACACACCATGATAACCACCTGCATGAGTTGTCTCACGACAGAAGGTCCTGATAAGGAACATGATGCTGCCATAGAAAACTAACTGGGAGAATTCGGGAGGGCCAAAAGGAGGGAGGAGACACCAGCCCATAATATATCCTGCCAACCTCCCAGAATCCTCCTTGCTGGAGTCCATCTTGGCTGAGATGCGTGTGCCACCAGGAAGGACCCTGAGTTGGACCAAATATGAGCCAGGCAAGCTGATTGGCCAGAGACAACCTGGAAACTAACCCCATGACCATAAAACCTGAGACAGAGCCACGTGGAGAGTAGTCCTCCTGGGCTCCCTTACCCCACTGCTCTCTGCCCAGGCGCCCCTTCCCAATGACGTCTCTTGCTTTGTCAGCACGTGTGTCTCCTTGGACAGTTCATTTCCGAGTGTTAGACTAGAGCCCACTCTTGGGCCCTGGTGGGGTCCCCCTTCCTGCAACACCACTGTCATGAATTAACTAACCATACACACATGGGTTTATTTGTGGGCTCTGTTCTGTTGCTCTGGTCTGTGTTTGTGCTTGTGGTCTGTGTAGTTTCCACACTGCTGTGGTTACTACAGCTCCGTGATACAGTCTGGAGTCAGGGAGGAGAAGCCTCCAGCTATGTTCTTCTTTCTCAGGATCGCTTTGGCTGTTCAAGGTCCTTTGTGGTTCCATACAAATGTTAGGAATTTTATTTCTATTTCTATGCAAAATGCCATTGGAAATTTGATTGGGATTGCATTGAATCTGTAAATGGCTTTGGGTAGAATGGGCATTTTAATAATAGTACTTCTTCCAATCTGTGAGTATGGAATAGTTTTCCATTTATTTGTGTCTTCAGATTTTCTATCAGTGCATTATAGTTTTCCCAGTACAAGTCTTTCATGTCCTTGGTTAAATTTGTTCCTTGGTATTTTGTTCTTTTTGATGCAATTATAAATGGGATTGTTTTATTTACCCTTATGGTGGTTTGATATTAGTGTATAGAAACTCAGCTGACTTTTGTATATTGATATTTTATTCTGCAACTTTACTGAATTTTACTGTGACAAATTTTTGTGTGTGTGATGTGAAGAAATTGTAATTCTAAGATCCCTCTGTTTCTGCTGTATCCCAGGTCATACAAAGCACCCAAGACATGGTGGCTCCTAATGTAATCTTTTCCCTGTGTCTCTTAATACCATGTGGACTCCTGAGAGGCCAGTTACCATCACAGCTTTGGTTGAACTGGATCTGCGTAAGTCTTGGCGTTTATAACAAAGTTTGATGTCTTTTCTGCTTTTCTGGCATGGTATAGACATAGTTACAGAAAACTTTCCATAACAGTAAAAAGTATTCACATTTGCCACTTCCCACAAAATACGTCAGTGTGTTTTACCCCAAACAGGGATACTCTCCCTGAGAACCATCACATAACCCCCAACATGAAGAAATTATATGGTTCCCACATTACAATTTAATCCACAAGCCCATTTCAGCTTTCACCAGCTATCCCAGCTGTTTGAAATGGACTTTTCCCATTGTGATCCAGCTTTCTTTTTCTGAAACCATTACTGAGATTTTCCCTTATTTTGACAGTCTTAATGGATTTAAGGTGCACAAGATGAGCATGTGATCTGGGTGGCCTTTTCTGCATGGCTTTTTTTTTTTTGCGGTATGCGAGCCTCTCACTGTTGTGGCCTCTCCCGTTGCGGAGCACAGGCTCCGGACGCGCAGGCTCAGCGGCCACGGCTCACGGGCCCACCCGCCCCGCGGCATGTGGGATCTTCCCGGACTGGGGCACGAACCCGCGTCCCCTGTATCGGCAGGTGGACTCTCAACCACTGCGCCACCAGGGAAGCCCTCTGTATGGCTTTTTTCACTAAGGATGTTGTCAGTATTCATCCATGTTGTAACATACATCAGTAATTCATTCATTTCTCTTCATTGTGATTAAAAATATGTAACATGACATTTACCATTTAAACATTTTAAGTGTAAAATTCTGTGACATTAACTACCTCACATTGTTGTACAAATATCCTCACAGTCTATCTCCAGAGTTTCTCATTTTCTCAAGGGAAACTGTATGTGTTAACTAACTGCCCTCAGCTCCTGGCGACGACATTCTTTTTATCTCTGAATTTGACTTCTCTGGATACCTTATGTAAGTGGAATCGTACAATATTTGTCCTTCTGTGATTGACTTATGGTGATGTCAAGGTTCATCCACATTGTAGCATGTGTGAAAATTACTTCAGCTTTAAAGGCTGAATCATATCCATTGTATTTATTCATGCGTCTGTCAAATGGACACGTGGGTTGCTTCAACCTCTTGGCAGCATTGTGAATAATGTTGCTATGAATATGTTTGTACAAATATCTGTACATACACTGAAGTGGAACTGAAAGATCATACATTAACTCTGTTTAAATTTTTGAGGAATTACCATTATGCTTTTCTACAGTAGCACCAACATACTACTTTATTCCTGTATATGGCAGAATAACAGGACAGTTTATGGATCTACCCATTTTGTTTATCCATTCACCCTTTGATGGCTGTTTCAATTGTTTCTACCTTTTGGCCAATGTGAATAGTGTTGCTGTGAGCATTCATGTACTAGTTTCTCTTTGAACACCTGTTCAAACAGGAGTGGCGTTGTTAAATCATGTAATTGTATTTTTTATCTTTTTGAGGAAATGCCAAAATATTGTAAACATAGGCTGCACCATTTTCCATTTCCCCAAGCAAAGTTTAAGGGTTCCAGTTTCTCTACATCACTGCCAACATTTGGTATTTTCTGTTTTTTGATTATAACCGTTCCATTGTGTGTGAGGAGTACTGGATTATGGTATTAATTTGCATTTCCATCACGACTACTGATGTTTGCCAGATTTTCATGTGTTTGTTGACTGTTTGTATTTGTTGTCTGGAGAAGGGTCTATTCAAGTCCTTTTCCTTTTTAAAATTTGGGTAATCTTTATGCTGATTTGTAAACATTCTTGATGTAGTCTGAAAAACAGGCTTTTGTCAGATATGTTATGTGCAAATATCTTCTTCCATTCTGTGGGTTGTGTTTTCTCTCTCTGGATATCACCTTTTGATGCACAAAAGGTTTTCAAATTGAGGAAGTCTACTCTATCCATTGTTAAATGCAAATTGTAACCTTCTGCCTTTGTTTATATGTACCTTCCGACCCCAAATGTAAGATACCTGGCTTCCACTTCTGTCATATACTGAATTCATTGTTTGCTCCATTCCAGATTACAGATGTGGTAGTTTCAGTATTGTTAGCTCCTACCCCCATGGGAAAGAACTTATAGAGTCCAGTATTTACAGATGGTACATTTTGCCTTTGCTCTCCAGTTCTATTCTTTTCCATAGTTACTTAGGTCAGCCCATTTTGTCCCACCACCAACACTGAGTTTTTTTCATACATTTCTAAATCAGATTCTTTGTCACATTCTGTATTCATCCTGTGACACTCTCACATCCTGAATAACTAGATTTGAGTATGTTATGATTTATTTGTTGGGTTGTAAATATCTATGTATTTAGACAAACACATAGGGGCAGGTCTCCATCACTGAGGTATCACATGGGACATTTCAACCCCTACCCATAACTTTTTCCCATCTTTATTTTACTAGTTCCAGAATGTCACAGAAATGGGGTCATACAGTGTGTGGCCTCCTCAGATTGGATTTTTTCACTTAGCAATATATGTGTATGATTCACCCATGTTTTTTGTATGGGTTGATGGTTTATTCCTTCCTACTTCTGAGTAGTATTCTGAAGCATGTGTATAGGAGGAAAAATAATTTTCCCTCTACCCTCCTAGGTTCTTGGTTGAAAACAGCCCCTACCCCTTGTAATAAAAGATTATCAGGAGAAAAACAAAGAGAAGTTTAATAGCATTCGTACCTCCTACGTGCATGGGAAAGGTAAGTCCCTGAAATGGCCCAAGCCATCACCTTAAGTAACATCTTTGTTTAGAAACAGAGGAAAACAAGTGTTTATTTGTTCTGCAGACTTAAGTCAGGCCTTCTCCTTTGATAAGTTTCTTGAGATTTAGTCATCCTTCTATTCCTGGTACAGAGAGGGGAGACAGCCTTTTAAATGGAGATTGCCCTTATGAATGTAAATTTCCCTCACAAAAGGGAAAACTTGACATGGTTTTCAGAAATTGTGTCTTCTTTTTTTAAACAATCAGGCCAAAGTAAGCCTTACGCCAAACAGATAGATTTTTGGGGTGGCATCGTTTGCTCCCCTGACGTGGATGTACCGCAGTTTGCTTATGCGTTCATCTACTGAAGGACATACTGATATCTTTAAGTTGTTAGCCGTTATGAATAGAGGTGCTGTGCTTAATTGCATCCTTGTTTTGTTTGGACCTAGTTGTTGAGAGCAGCTGTCTTAAATGCTGGAGGCAGGATGAAGGCTCCTCAGGTGAGATTTGTGTAGCTTTGCTCTACAGTCATTTCAGCAGCAGTGAAGGGCAGTTTCCATTGCGCTTCATCCTCCGTCAGTCGGTGGTGTCATTTCTTTGGAGGTCAGCAGGTTAATGCTATCTCATTGTTGTTTTAGGTTGTCATTCCCTAAGGGTATAAGTTGTTGAGCACATTTTTGTATGCCTATTTACTATCTGTACGTCTTCTTTGGCCAGGTCTCCATTCAGATATTTACCCATTTTTAATGGGGTTGTTTGTTCTAGAGTTCTTGGTATAATTTGAGTACAAATCCTTTATCAGATAAGTAGTTTGCAAATATTTTTCTTTCCGTTTGTGGCTTGTCCTGGGAGTTTTGCCTCCATTTCAGTTTGAATGTTCAAATTTAGTGCATTCATCAGACCTGCCAGCCGGGAGCAGAGCCTCCAGTGGACTGTAAGCGACAAGGCCTGCACATACCAGCTGGCAGAGCCAAGTCCGCCTCTCTCACTTTTGAGGCTCCTGCGTGCTCAGCTGGGGGACTTGATTCCATGCTCAGACGTGGCTCCTGCTGCTGCTGACAGGAGCCTGGTCCTCTCAGGTCTTGCCAGGGCTTTGGCTTCTGGACAATGCCTGGCTGAGTCGACACAGACAGAAGTTCAATCTCCTCAGGACATACTGGACCTTCACCTTCTGGACGACACTGGACCTCATCCACGCAACAGGAACCCAGTGTCTGGGAGGTACCACCATGGGGGTAAAAGGTGAAAAAAAAAGTGGGGAGAAGCTTCCTGTTTGTGGCCGACTGCTGAGGGGGTTCCATTTTCAGAGGACCCAGCAGAGGAGGAGCTTGATGTAGTAAAGTGTGGGTTTTAGGTAGTTTTGTGTGTGGTGCAGACAGTATCAAGTTTTCTCGGCATCATTTATTGAGGAGACTTTCCCCGCTGTGTGTCCTCGGCAACTTTGTCGTAAATTAACTGACCACATATGTGTGGGTTATTTCTGGGCTCTCTGTCCTGTTCCTTGGTGCATGTGCCTGTTTATGTGCCAATTCCACACTGTTTTGGTTCCTGTAGCTTTGCCGTGTAGTTTGAAGTCAGGGAGCCACATGACTCCAGCCTGTTCTCCTTTCTTAGGATCACTTTGGCTACTTGGGGTCTATTTTGGTTCCACACAAATGATAGGATTGTTCTGTTTCTGTGGAAAATGCCACTTTAATTTTGTTAGAGATTGAATTGAATGTGTACACTGCTTTGGCTAGATAACGTTTTAACAATATTCTTCCAGTGCTGGACCACGGGATATTTTTCTATTTGTTTCTTCTTCAGTTTCTGTATCAGTGTCTTATAGTGTCAGTGTGCAGGCCTTTCATGTCTTTGGTTAAATTTATATCTAGGTATTTTGTTCTTTTTGATGCAGTTGAAAATGGAATTATTTTCGTAATTTTTCTTTCTGATACTTCTTTATTAGTGTATAGAAACTCAACTGATTGCTTTTGTGTCATGCAACTTTACGAAATTCATTTATTACCTGTAACAGTTTTTTTGGTGGTTTGTTGTGGAAAATTGTAATTCAAAGATCCCATTGTTTCTACTATATCCCAGGTCATATGCAGCACCCAAAACACAGTGGCTCTGAGTATAATCTTCCTGTGGTGCCTCTTAATAACAGGTGGACTCTTACAACAGCAGTTAGCTTCACCACTTCGGGTGAACTGGATCTGGGTAGGGCTTGTCCCCTATAATGAAATTTGATGTCCTCTCTGCTTTTCTGGCATGGTATTGACATGGTTGTTTTGAAAAGTTATTTACCTTCCAGTAATTTCAAACATACAGAAAACTTGTAGTAGCAGTAAATGTACTCTTAATCTGTAAATTCAGATTCTCCAGGCATCACTGATATTCCACATATGCCAATTTAAATGACAACTTCCAGTGTGTTTTATCCCAAAAGGGACACTCTTCCAGGGAACACCCACATAGCCCCCAAATGAAAATCATTACGGTTTTCATCTTCTAATCCAATCCACAGGCTCAGTTCAACTTTCACTATCTGGCCCAAAGCATGAAAATGTTCTTAAAGAAGTTGCCTCACTTTCACAGCCTTGATGGATTTAAAGCACACAAGGTAAGTATGACCTGGGTGGCCTTTTGTGTATGGTTCTGTTGCCTTGGGATGTTTTCAGTGTTCATGCATGTTGTAACATGTATCGGTACTTCATTCACATTTTCCATTGTGATTAAACCTACTGAACATAATACTGACTAAACGATTTTAAGCATACAGTTCTATGACATTAACCACATTCACGTTGTTGTACAAGTATCCTCACCATCTATCTCCTGTATATTTTCATTTTTCCAAGTGAAACTGCGTCCATTAAACACCAACTCTCTTCAGCCCTTGTCAACCCCATTCTGCTTTCTGTCTCTGAATTTCACTTCTCTGGATACCTCATAGAAGTGGATCATATATCTATTCTTTTGTGACCAGGTTATTTCACTTAGCAGAGTGACTTTAAAGCTTATTTTTGTTGTAGCATGTGTCTGATTTTCCTTAGTTTTTAAGGTTGAATAATATAATTCATCTATCCATGGACACTTGGGTTGCTTCCACCTTCTGGCCAGTGTGAGTAATGCTGCTATGAATACGGGTGTACAGGTATCTGTTTCACCCCCTGCTTTCAAACCTCTTATGTATATTCCCTGAAGTGGAACTCACGGATCATGCATTAATTTATGTTTGAGATTTTGACAGACTGCCATACTGTTTTCCACAGCTGCTGCACCATTTTACTCTATTTTTGTATATGGCAGAACAATATGGACGTTTGTAGATCTGCCCTCTTTTGCTTATCCATTCATCCACTGATGGCTATTCAGATTGTTTCTGTTTCTACCATTGGGCCAGTGTCAACAATGCTGCCATGAATATTCATGTACAAGTTTTTGTTTGAACACCTGTTTCAGTTCTTTGTGGGATATATCTAGGAGTGCAGGTCTTAAACCCAAATCTCAGTTGTGTTTTCATCTTTTTGAGGAAATGCCACACTATTTAACATATGGGCTGCACCATTTTACATTTCCACAAGCAGTGTGTAAGGGTTCCAACTTTTCTACATTGTTGCCATGATTTTTATTGGTTTGTTCTTGATTATAACCGTTTATTGTATGTGAATGAATGTCACATTGTGGCTTTAATTTGTATTTCCGTCATACTATGAAAGAAATATACCTAAGAGGATCTTATTAGAATCTCAAACCTCAGGATACTGCTCAGTAGAAATAGTTGCTATATAACTGAAAAGTAGTAACATTCCCCTTAAATAAATGTTAAAAACCATTAAGGACAACAATCCACCAAAATTTATTACTATACCACTACCACTCACAACCCAAGCCCACCATAAATTTGTGAAGGTTTTGAAGAAAAACGAACAAATCTAACTACAAAAATAGTACTTAAAATGAATGCAATGTATGTCATTATTATTCTCACATAAAATGTAACCATAGCCAATGCCATGAAAAATTATTGTATTTCAACTGTAGGAACACTGTAATGACCAACATTCAAAAGTCCCACCCATTATTAAAAACTGTTAACGCGTTTATTGATCTACCAGGCCCATCACATATCTCATCATGATGAAATTTTCGTTCCCTGCTTGATATCTGTTAAATTTGACAAATCTTAACAGGTTCACTCCTAGCAATACATATCAATATGTAAACTACAGATTAACTATCTGATATTTATATGCAAACAGAACTTCCATGTTCTTTATTTGCTTGTTTATCCATGTAGGTCAAGGCCTGTATTATGGATCTTACACCTTCCTAGAAATATGAAACACTGGAATCATCCTATTTAAGGTAATAGCCACCGCATTTATAGATTATGTCACCTTGGGGCTAAATATCCTTCTGAGGAACAACGGTCCACACTGGGTGTTAATGAATTAAATATAGTGGACAAACACGTAGGTATGTGCTGACAGGGAGGAATGCTGTAGGCTACATGTATTACCAATCGTATTGAATTGTCACACAGACAACGTCCGTATGCTGGTAGCATTAGACTTAAAGCAAGCAGTGACATATGTCAAGAGTAGCTTGATAGGAAAGAAATGATAATACATATTATGAAGTAGTAATCATCTGTGAAGCAGAGTGAAAAAAACTGTCTCTTTCTGAGAGGTACCAACTAAACAGGTAATTTATTTATTGTTTTTATTTATTTATTTTATTATTGGGGTATAGTTGTTTTACAATGTTGTGTTAGTTTCTACTGTACAGTGGAGTTCCCTGTGCTATACAGCAGGTTCTTATTATCTATTTTATACATATTAGTGTATATATGTCAATCCCAATCTCCCAATTTAAACAGGTAATCTAAAGGGTCAGTTTTTCTTACATCTTGTAACCATTTTGCCTCTTGGGAAATTCTTTCTAGGCGTGTCTCAACTTCTCCAGAGGCGTTGATGAAAGCGCAACAAGCAGTAAGAGCAGTAGCACACACACCTGCTTGTTTAGCCAGTAGAGAATCTAAGGCGACCTGGTTATCTGATACTAATTGGACTAAGAGATTTAGGGATGTCTGTAGTGCTGCCATCTCTTTGGCTATTTGACCAACGGTGGCTGGTAAATTTCTGATCATCTCTTTCTTCACAACACTCCTGCATTAGGAACCAAGATTCCCCAAAGATTTTGCCACGGGTATCTTGGTATCTTGCTAACATAGATTGCTTGACTCCATAAAGAAGAGAGAAAGGAGGTTCATCTATTTCCTGAGGTATAGACAACGGGGTATCATAATGTCCTACTAAACATAAACCTGCTATTTGTCAATTAAGGGACAGAGGGAGGGGGTCCTTGGGTAAGTTGTGCTCAGTCCCTAAGGACCGAAGATAGTATCAGACAAGGGATGGACATATTAATATGCTGAAGAGTTTAAACTTGAAAGTTCAGGTCAGAGGGAGGTTGGTCTGGGTGAGTGGTCCCATTAGCAACATCTGAACAGTCAGGGATAGGTATTTTGAGGGCCTAACCCAGTAGCTGTGCTTTGTGACAGCTTTACTAAAGAATTTTCTTTCCCTCCTGAATATTGGGGCAAAAGTATAGCTAGAAGTAAAACAGTAACTTTCAATTTGGATAGGGAGACAAACATTTGAACTAGTAGGATGGATCTTACAGGCCTGGTACCGATTCTTGGGTCAACTGTCTATCATCACTGTTGTCTTCCTCTTCTCGTCCTGGCTCAATGGTTTTAAGGTAAGTTTGAGGTGAGCAGTCCCCTCTGTAGACCAGTCCAACGCAGAGACCCTTGTTAGGTGGGAAATGAGTTCGAGAGTTCATTCCCTTCAGTTTCACTGTGCATGAGCTAGTTAAGAGTACCTGATAAAGGTGGGTCCATCCATTTAGGTTGGAAATAGTCCTTCAGATGATGTCTTTTACCCATCTGCACAATCTCCCAAGGAGCAGGTCATGGAGCATCTGGTCTTCATCCAAAGATAAATCACAGTAATCAGATTCAGAAACAAGCTTCAAATATCCTTTTAATAATTTAATTAAACTTTACAATAACATAACAAAGCATCACCTTGAATGTAGGTTGTAAACACAAAACCTCAGGATATATAAAACCTCAATATCTGCAAAGGTATACTATTGAAACTTAATTTTTCTCTCTAAATTATCCTCATTTTGACCAAACATAGTCAAATTAAGACTAATTTTTCTGCAAAAGAAGTCTGTTTTCAATACAATTGGCCTCATTATTTGCATAGGTGTAACTGATCGTATAGGCTCTTTTAAATTGATATTTATTGGAACTTTTCCTAAGGGATCTCAGTTTGAACTTTTAAAAGGCCTCTCAAGGCCAGGAAAGCCATGACATTAGGTTCAACCTGCAATACCTGCAGATTTAGGTGGATTCCTCTCTGCTCAATTTCCAAAGTATCTTGAGGTTCTTATAGAAAGTGGCCTTCCTTATTTACCTGGAAAGTCTGCTAGGAACCTAAGAGATTCCAAATTAAGGAGGAATCAGGTAGGTAGAAAAGATAAATGCTTCGATTCTTACAAAGGTTATACTTACAACCTTACAAAGGTTATAATTTACCAAAAAATTAGCTTAAGGGAAAAGGTTCCCTTTTATCTGGAAAGCAAAGATTAAAAGCCAGTAATATTTCAGACTAAAAGGCATAAAAACCATAATCATATTTATCAGTTCACTCAATCCCATGTAATTAATTTTTGTTCTACTTAAGTCTAGTTTTTCCTTTAGTTTTGTTGACCTTGCCTGATGATTGAGGGTGATGGTGACAGTGATACTTTTAAGAAGTTTGAGAGATTTTTGTTAAAGTCTTGTAGGATTTGCGCAGTGAAGTGGGTGCTTTGATTACTGGAGATTGTGGAAAGTATACGCAGGTGGAAAGCACATTTTATAACCTTTTCTTTTTTATTGTGAGGCAGCAATGGAAGGCTTTAACCCAGCGAATAAAAATGGGGTTTGCCAGGGGGCCGGGAAGAACTGAGCGGCTGTCTTGGGTTTCCCGTAACCCTGACTGTTTAATTCACAGCTATTATTAACCCTTCTTAATTTTTCTGATTTAGGAGCAGACTGTTGCCATGTTACAGGGATATCAGGATGGCAAAAGTCTGACAAGGAGGGGTTGATATTTTGTAGAAGCAGAATGGCCTTTATCTACTTGTGCCTTAATCTTCCTGTTGTTGTTGCCTTGGCATGAAGGGGCATTTCCCTAAAACTTGGGTCCAGTCCCTTTACTGGGAGCCTCAATTTTGATGACAGAGAACATTTTATGTCAGGACATATAAGATTTCCAGGAATTTCATATAATTTCTGGAACATTTATTTGACAGTGTTTTCCTTGAAACTTAATAATAAACCAAATAAGCATAATTAAATCTCTCTCTTTGAGACACTTCAGTACAGTATCAATCACTTTCCTTTATTCAGTCCTTTTACTGAAAACACACCTTTTATTTTCCTTGAATAAAATGTTTACCTAATTATTTCTGCAAATTTAATTACGTATATGTTATAAGTTTTAACCCTTAAAAACCTTAATCCATAATGAAAACCAAGAAACAAGCAGTTGTGAACTGTCACATTCGCATTTCCTGATTGGCAGGCTTACAAACATATTCCACAACCTCTAGAAGCATACGTTTTCTCACAGCATGATTTCTTTTCTAAATGTGGTATAAGACGTGTGTCCAATAAACCTAAACATCTTTAGTTTTTCTCCAATAATGCAAATTAGGTAAATTTAGACATGCTTAGCAATGAATGTGTATTTTTATCTTAATTGGAAATGATCTGGATAGTCAGTGAGTTCCCATCATTTAATTTAGCAAAACTCTAAAGTTTCAAGTTACCAAAAATCTGGAGAAACTATTTTTAGGTAGTGGTATCATAAAACAATCATCTTTAAAGACTTCACCTAAGACCTTTTATCGCATTTATCTCTATTTCATCAGTTATGAATATATCATCATACAAATTTTCTTGACAGATTTTGTAACAGATAACATGAACTCACTGACATTTAGTAAACCTAGCTACCAAATAAAATATCATACCTAATGTTGATGACTCTAAAGACATGTCTGCATTAGTCACCAACAACTTTTCATTTATTGAAGATTAATCCTAGATCACATGATCCTTTTAAAATTTGGGTTTTTTTGTTATATTTAGAAATATTTGATTTTTAAGTGCTTAAACTTAACTCAGTAAAATAGAGCTCTTTCACAAATTCATTTTGATAATATCATCTGGAGGAAGAAACATAACATACACATAGGCACACTTACATCCAGACAGACAAAGAGGTCTCATAGTTTTCCTGCTTGAGTTTTAAAATGCCTTTTTTTTCCCCTTCAGTTTTACATTCCAGTAATTGAGCCAAGGCTGCAGTCTCAGGCCATGTGGGCTGTGTTTGCATTTCAAGGACATGATAAGAGTACAGCTTCAAATTTTCTCCTAGGAGTACTTTTTTTCTCTCAGTGTCTGTCAGAATTTTGAAAAGATGTTTTACTAAGCCAGCTTTCTTTAATTGTGCATGTAAACTTCAGTTTTAATGTCAAAAAAAGTTCCATCCTGGCTCTTTCAGTGTTGGATAAGTATTTGCAAGTACTAGCTCCATACCATTTGTAGAAGCCCGCCGAGAGCAAATGGGAGCTGGTAGGCTCTAGAAGCCCTAATTTCCTGCTTTCTTTTAGCTTCATTTTGTTATAAATTACAAATTTAATTTTCCAATTTTAAGCCATATATATATATATATATTTTTTTTTTTTTTTTAAAGTCAGCCAACCCAGTTCACTCAAATTCCTTCCAGGCCTTCCTGCTTAGATCCCCTGGATCCTCTGCCTAGGAACCTCTTCACCTAGGAAATGTACTGTTACCCTTTAAGACTCCAAGTCTTTAAGATAACAGCTCAAATAAAAGGCGTGGAGCATCACTTAATACAAGGAGATCTGATTATGAGGAAGAACTCACCGAATCACCTGAAGGATGCCCCGAAGCCAGAAGGGCTCAAGGGCCCATGCTTGGTCCCGAGCGCTGGTCCACAGTAGACTCCAGGTGACCTCAGGTGGGTTCATCTGCTATCCTGCCAGCTGCGCCAAGTTTTTTTTTGCGGTACACGGGCGTCTCACCGCTGTGGCCTCTCCTGTCGCGGAGCGCAGGCTCTGGACACGCAGGCTCAGCGGCCATGGCTCATGGGCCCAGCCGCTCCGCGGCATGTGGGATCCTCCTGGACCGGGGCATGAACCCGCGTCCCCTGCATCGGCAGGCGGACTCCCAACCACTGCACCACCAGGGAAGCCCTGCGCCAAGTTTTGTCAGTGACGATCATCAATCTAGAATAGAAACAGAAAAGAGTTTTCGTAGAGCCAGACGGAGGACCAAAGCCAGGGAGACAGCCTTTCCGACAGCTCTGAAACACTGCTCCAGAGAAGCACAGTTTTCAGTACAGTTGTATATCTTGTCAGAACAAAGAGCATTAAAACAGGTCGGGGATACATTCCTTCAAGACTTCAAGAAAAAAGAACAAAACCAAAAACATGTACACAGCGAGTCAGTGTGGCCTGGGCACCTGGGAAGGGAGTGCCATCGAAGGAGGACCGGCTTTGGCAGCCCAGGAAAGGAGGCATTTAACCTTTATTTTTTTTTATCATGGCCATGCTTCACTTCTGGTCAGTGTGCCCTTTCCTTTTTACAGCAAGTGTACAATGCATGTTTGATAGGCTACAAATGGGCTGTTTTAGTGAGCATCCGATTTAAGTCATATATAAGCCAGAATGTCCCTGTCCCTCAACATGTGAAAATTTCTTTTATCAATATCATAACAACACTATCGTCTTCCTATTTATGCCCAGCCTAGCTACCACAACACTATCATCATCACACACATGACATAAAACACCTTTCATCAAAACCCTTATCCTCACCATCATAGTATCATGGGGAGGTCTCCCACCACTGTCAGGGGTTTTACCCAAATGAATAATTATCCAAGAGGTAACAAAAATGATAACATTATTCTACCAACAAACACTAATAGCCATCATAGCAGTTACTCAGCATATATGTCTACTTGCAGCTAACATACATCACTAAGTATATTTCCATCAATAAAAAACATAAAAACAAAATGACAGTTGGGACATACAAAACAAATAGCCCTCCTATGATTACTAATCGTAATAGCCACACAATTACTACCCTTAACACCCATTCTATCAGTGCTGGACTAGGAACTTAGGGTACTTTACACCAAGAGCTTTCAAAACTGTAAGCAAGTGTAATTTACGTAATTCTTAAAAATAAGGATTGCAAGACTCTGTGCTACATCAGTTGAATGCAAATTAAAGATTTTAAGCCCAATCCTTACTAGACTGATTAGCTTCCACCCCAGGAAATTTTAGAATGTGTATCTATAGATATCTATAGATAGATACAGATATCTATATAGATAGATATAGATATCTATATTTGTATAACTGAGTCACTCCTGTACAGCAGAGATTGGCACAGCACTGTAAGTCAACTATACTTCAACAAAAAGATGAAAGAAAAGACATCTTGATGGACTATCAACTCAGCTTATGCTCACACATAACTGGTTTCATGCTTTTTTTTTTTTTTTCACGGTACGCGGGCCTCTCACTGTTGTGGCCTCTCCCGTTGCGGAGCACAGGCCCCAGACGCGCAGGCCCAGCGGCCATGGCTCACGGGCCCAGCCGCTCTGCGGCATGTGGGATCTTCCCGGACCAGGGCACGAACCCGTGTCCCCTGCATCGGCAGGCGGACTCTCAACCACTGCGCCACCAGGGAAGCCCGCATTTGGTATTTTTTAATTCTGGGGGCTGCTGTGACTCAGCTGTGGCCATCAGGGGCCTTAACACAGTCAAACAACTTGTAGCTGAGCTTAAATTGAATGTTATTTCCCAACATCATCAACCGTAATGTGTTCCTGAGTCAACGGTCACAGGACATAGAACAATTACACACGTACATACACACGTGCATTTCAGGTAAACAGCTTCCTTAATCAAACCCTCCCACCTCCCACTAAATCTCATACTTTGTACACTATGATCGCCCTGACAGACCCCCCAAACAAGGCAAAGCATATAACTGCGTGAGTCAACGAACTCATTTAACAAACATATTGCCCTTACCTGAAAAACCCAAAGTTAGTATAACTACAAACTAGCCTCCTCGTAATACCAATCACTTAGATTGATCGCCGTGTACACCCTAGATCTGCCATGTACCTCAAACAAAATAAAAAATAAAGTACATTTAAAAAATTTATAAAAAAGAATTTCATTGGAGTATAGCTGCTTTACAATGCTGTGTTAGTTTCTACTCTATAGCAATGTGAATCAGTTATACATATATCCCCTCTTTTGGATTTCCTTCCCATTTAGGTCACCACAGTGCATTGAGTAGAGTTCCCTGAGCTATACAGTAGTTCTCATCAGTTATTTTATACATAGTATCACTAGTGTATATATGTCAATCCCAGTCCAAAAGAAAAAATATGAAATATTTCAATACCAGTTTTAACACAACCCAAACTACTACACTGAATACCAACATGTCACTTAAATACATAAATCCTATATGTACGAAGTCCTACTCAGCCTGTTGCTGTAGCTTAATAATTAAGGTGAAGCACTGTAAGTGCCCAGATGAACTTACGAACCCCATAAACACATAGGTGTGGCCCTGGCCTTTTAATTTCTAAGAAAATTACACATGCAAGTATCTGCACCCCAGTGAGAATGCCCTCTAAATCACAAAATATTAAAAGGAGCAGGCACCAAGCACACTAAAAAGTAGCTCACAATACCTTGCTTAACTCCATCGCCATGGGAAACGGCAGTGATAAAAGTTGAGCCATAAAAGGAAGTCTGAGTAAGTTATATTAACTTACTTAGGGTTGGTGCATTTCATGTCAGCCACCTTGCTCATAAGATTAACCCATATTAATAGAAATCCAGTGTGAAGTATGTTAAAGATTACCCTAAAAGTCCTAGCTAAGCTGTAAAAAGCCATAGCAAAAATGAAAATAAACTATGAAAGTGACTACCATTTCTGAGTACATGATAGCTAAGATGTCCCACTATGCTTATCCCTAAATTCAAATAATTACAACAAAAAAGTTATTCACCAGAATATGACTATCATCAGCCTGAAAGTCAAAAAACTTGACGGGGATTCATACTCCTCTAGAGTAGCCTGTTCTATAATCAACAAACTGATAAACCTCACCAGCCCTATATACCGCCATCCTCAGGAAACCCTGGTAAGGAACAATAGTAAGCAAAATTATCAGACATGAAAACGTTACGCCAAGGTGTAGCCTATGGGAGGAGGAGAAGTGGGCTACATTTTGTACCTCAGGAACATAAAATAATTTATATGAAAGTTTTTATGAAATGAAAAACCAAAGGAGAATTTGCTAGTAAATTAAGAATAGAGAACTTAATTGAATCAGGCCATGAAGCATGCACACTGTCATCCCCTCCAATATCAATAACTTCATAACCCGTTAATAAGTTCTAAATATATAAGAGGAGACAAGTCCTAACAAGATGAGCATACTGGAAAGTGCGCTTGGATGAATCAAAGTGTAGCTTAAAGGAAAGCACCTAGTTTATACCCAGGAGATTTTACACCTCATGAACACTTCGTACTACAACTAGCCCAAACCTCCCAGCAAATTCAACTATCATAAGTAAAGACTCATTTAGCATCTATGTATAAGAAGGTAGAAATTTAAATCTGGTGCTATAGATAAAGTTCTATAAGGGAATGATGAAAGAAGTTAAATACCCTGAAACCAGAGCAGCTACTTATGAAAAGTTTGTAAGAAAAACCCATCCATATGGCAAAATAGGGAGATTTATGAGTAGAGCTTATAAGCCTGGTGATGATTGTTCAGAAAAGAACTTCAGTTCAATTTTAAATATTACTTAAAAAACATAATTTTGGGCTTCCCTGATGGCGCAGTGGTTGAGAGTCCGCCTGCCGATGCAGGGGACACGGGTTCGTGCCCCGGTCCGGGAAGATCCCACATGCCGCGGAGCGGCTGGGCCCGTGAGCCATGGCCGCTGAGCCTGCGCGTCCGGGGCCTGTGCTCCGCAACGGGAGAGGCCACAACAGTGAGAGGCCCGCGTACTGCAAAAAAAAACCCCCAAAAAACAAAAAAACCCACATGATTTTAACGTAATTTAAAATGTTATTCAAAAATGGTCCAGCCTTTTAGATACAGAATAAAACCTTCCCTAGAGACTAGCATATACAATACCATGGTTGGCTTAAAAGCAGCCACCAGTTAAGAAAGCATTAAGCATTCAAGGTCAACCACACAGTCACCTTAATACCAATAATAAATAAATCAACTGCTAATTTAATACTGGACTAATCAATTAACAGAAGCAATACTGTTCATATGAGTAACAAGAAATATTTCTCCTTGCATAAGCTTATATCAGAATTTATAACCCACTGACAGTTAACAGTAAAGTAAAACTAAACCAATACCTAATTACTTATTAAAACAACTGTTAACCCAGCACAGGCATGCATTTAAGATTAAAAAAGTAAATGGAACTTGGCAATCACAATTCCTGCCTGTTTACCAAAAACATTACCTCTAGTACTTCTAGTATTAGAGACACTGGCTGCTCAGTGACATCGCTTTAACTGCTATGGGATCCTGAGTGTAGAAAGGTAGCATAGTCACTTGTTCTCTGAATAAGGACTTGGACTTGCAAGAATGGCCACATGTGAGTTTTACCGTGTCTTTTAATCAGTGAAACTGACCTTTCCGGGAAGAGGTGGGAGTAACAGGAGAAAATCCTATGGAGCATTAATTAATTAATCCAGAAAAAAAAAAAAAAAAAGCCTGAACCTTAAGGGATAACATAGCTGTTAATAGATTAACAGTTTTGGTTGGGGTGACCCTGGAGAATAAAACCACCTCTCAGTGATTAAAATTTAGAACCACTAGTCAAAATGCTTTATCACCTGTTGTTCTAAAACACTGATCAACGGAACAAGTTATACTAGGGATAACAGTGTGATCGTATTTTAGAGTTCTAGACAATAGGGTTTATGACCTTGATGGATAAGGACATTTCAGTGGTATAACTGCTATTAATGGTCTGTTTGTTCAACAATTAAAGTCCTAACTGATTGGAGCTCAGACTGGAGTCATCCTGGTTGGTTTCTGTCTATTATAAATTTCTCCCAGTATGAATGGACAAGGGAAATAAGACCTATTTTACAAGATGACTTCAAACTAATTGATAGTAAAATCTCAATTGAACTAATTTATCATACCCTACTGTAGTCAGGGTTTGTTAGGGTTTGCAGAGCCCAGCAACTGCATAGAACTTAAACTTTATCCGCAGAGGTAAGTGCTCTCCCTGAGAATATGTTTATCATCAACATTCTTTCACTAATTACCCAATTTTGCTCGCTATAGCATTCCTTACATTAACTGAATGGAAAATCCTAGGCTATATACAAATCCAGAAAGGGCCAAAAATCACCACCCACTACGGATTCTTACAAACCATTGCGGAGACAGTCAAATTATTTATTAAAGAACCACTATGACCATCAGCGTCATCAATTTATATATTATTGCCCCAATGCTAGCCGTAACCCTGGCTCTCAACGTGAATTCCTCTTCCCATATCTTCTCCACTAATTAATATAAACGTAGGCATACCATTTACAATCCAATGGAGCCCCACACGATTTAACAGAAGTAGAGTCAAAACCTGTGTTTGGCTCCAATGTAGAAAACGCAGCAGGCCCACTCACCCCGTCCTTCCTAGAGAACATGTCAATTTCATTATAAAAAACATTTCCACACCAATCTGTTGTTAGGAGTACTTCACAACCCCTACGTGCCAGGATTATATACAGCCCAAGTCATCATTAAAACACATCTAACAATCTACTTTCTATGAATTCGAGCATCCTACGCATAATTTTGATATGATCAACTTACACATCTCCTATAAAAATTTTTTTACTACTAACATTAGTCCTATGTATATGAGAGGTTTCACTGCTTGTCATCATACCAGGCAACCCACCACAAACTTAAGAAGTATGTCTGACAAAAGAGTTACTTTGATAGAGAAAATGACAGAGGTTTAAATGCTCTTATTCCTGGAAGTGAACTTACTCCTAAGAATTTTATGTTTCCCGTGCCACCACGTTACACCACATGCAATACAGGAAGGTTCTCTAAGTAAGCTATCAGGCCCATACCCCCAAAATACTGTCGTATATCCTTCCTGTACTGATAAACTCTATGGCTTTTACTGTCATTCTACTGCCCATTATCTCAGGAAACATAATTGTAGTAACAAGCTCACACTGGTTAATGGTATCCCCATTCTAATAAAAAACATGAACCCATAAGCTATAGAAGCATCCAACAATTATTCTCTAAAACAATCCACCACGTCAGTACTACTTATAATGGCTGTTATCATTAATCTAATATACTCTGGTCAAGGAACACAGTGAATTACAAAAATTTTTAATTCAGCAGTATCCACCATCATAACAATAGCCCTTGTAACAAAAGTAGGACTTTGCCCGTTTCACTTCTGAGGGCCTGAAGTAACACAAGGCATTCCATGAACAGCAGGCCTGATGCTATTAACGTGACAAAATTGCACCCCTCTCGGTTTTATACCACATGTCACCATCCATCACCCTAAACATACTATTAATCATAGTGATATTATGAATCATAGTTGGAGGCTGAGGCAGACTTAGCCATACTCACCTAGAAAAAATTATAGCTTCCTCATCAATTGCCCATAGAGGATGCATAATGGCTATTATAATGTATATTCCAATTATAACAGTCCTAAATATACTAATTTATTATCATAACAACACTATCTTACTACTTATGCCCAGGTGATGTACGACAACAGTATCATTATCACACCCATGAGATGAAACACCTCCCATCACAATCCTTTTCCTCACCATTATAGTATCGTTAGGAGGTAGCCCACCGCTATCAGGGTTTTTACCCAGATGAATAATTATCCAAGAAATAACAAAAATGATAACATCATTCTGCCAACACTAATAGCCATCATAGCAGTCCTCAGCATATATTTCTACTTGCAGCTAACATACTCCACATCACTAACTATATTCCCTTCAATAAAGAACACAAAAATATACAATTTGAACATACAAAACAGATAACCTTCCTATCATTACTAATTGTAATATCCACTCAGTTACTACCCTTAATACCCATTCTATCCATGCTGCATTAGGAATTTAGGGTAGTTCAGACCAAGAGCTTTCAAAACCCTAAACAAGTACAACTTAATTTCTTTTCTTTTTTTTTTTTTTGCGATACGCGGGCATCTCACTGTTGTAGCCTCTCCCATTGCGGAGCACAGGCTCCAGACGCGCAGGCTCAGCGGCCATGGCTCACGGGCCCAGCCGCTCTGCAGCATGTGGGATCTTCCCGGACCGGGGCACGAACCCGTGTCCCCTGCATCGGCAGGCGGACTCTCAACCACTGCGCCACCAGGGAAGCCCCAGTTTCTAAAAATAAGGATTGCAGGACTCCATCCTGTATCAGCTGAATGCAAATCAAAGATTTTAATTAAGCCAAATCCTTACGAGATTGATGAGCTTCCACCCCAGGAAATGTTAGTTCACAGGTAAATCCTCTAGTCAATTGGCTTCAATCTACTACTCCCACCCTCAAGGAAAAAAAAAAAGGCAGGAAAAGCACCAGCAGAGTTGAATTGCTTTTTTGAATTTGCAATTTAATGTGTTCATTTATCACAGGGTTTGCCAAAAAGAGGATGCAATCTCTGTCTTTAGACTTTCAGTCTAATGCTAGCTCAGTCATTTTACCTCTGTTCATAAACTGATTATCTGCTACAAATCACAAAGATGTCGGCACTTTATATTTACTGTTTGGTGCTTGAGCTGGAGTAGCAGGCACCACCTCCAGTCTGTTAATCCAGTCTGAGCTATGCTAATCTGGAGCGCTACTTGGAGATGACCAAATCTGTAATGTAGTCATACAGTCCCTGCACGTGTAATAATTTTCTTTATAGTTGTACCCATTATGATTGCAGGGTTTGAAAAATGACTTGTGACCCACAGCAAGCATCATACTCAATGGTGAAAAACTGAAAGCATTTCCATTAAGATCAGGAACAAGACAAGGGTGTCCAGTCTCGCCACTCTTACTCAACATAGTTATGGAAGTCCTAGTCATGGCAATCAAAGAAAAAAAGAAAAGGAATATAAATTGGAAAAGAAGTAAAACTGTCACTCCTTGCAGATGACATGATATTATACATAGAAAATCCTAAAGATGCCACCAGAAAACTACTAGAACTAATCGAAGAATTTGGTACAGTTGCAGGATACAAAATTAATGCACAGAAATCTCTGGCATTCCTATACACCAACAATGAAAAATCAGAAAGAGAAATTAAGAAAACATTCCCATTTAACATTGCAACAAAAAGAATAAAATATCTAGGAATAAACCTGCCTAAGGAGGCGAAAGACTTGTAGTCAGAAAACTATAAAACACTGATGAAAGAAATCAAAGATGACATAAACAGATGGAGAAATATACCATGTTCTTGGATTGGAAGAATCAATATTGTGAAAATGACTATAGTACCCAAAGCAATCTACAGATTCAGTGCAAACCCTATCAAACCACCAATGGCATTCTTCACAGAATGAGAACAAAAAATTTTACAATTCATATGGAAACACAGAAGACCCCGAATAGCCAAAGCAACCTTGAGAAAGAAAAACGGAGCTGGAGAAATCAAGCTCCCTGACTTCAAACTATACTATAAAGCTACAGTAATCAAGAGAGTATGGTACTAGCACAAAAACAGAAACATAGATCAATGGTACAGGATAGAAAGCCCAGAGATAAACCCATGCACATATGGGCACCTAATTTACAACAAAAGAGGCAAGAACATGCAATGGAGTAAAGACAGCCTCTTCAATAAGTGGTGCTGGGAAAACTGGACAGCTACATGTAAAAGAATGAAATTAGAACACTACCTAACACCATACACAAAAACTCCAGATGGATTAAAGACTTAAATGTAAGACAAGACACTATAAAACTCTTAGAGGAAAACATAGGAAAAACACTCTTTGACATAAACCACAGCAAGATCTTTTTTTGATGCACCTCTAGAGTAACAGAAATAAAAACAAAAATAAACAAATGGGACTTAATTAAACTTAAAAGCTTTTGCACAGCAAAGGAAAACATAAGACAAAAAGACAACCCTCAGAATGGGAGAAAATATTTGCAAATGAAACAACAAAGGATTAATCTCCAAAATATACAAATAGCTTATGGAGCTCAATATCAAAAAAACAAAAATCCAGTTAAAAAATGGGGGGCTAGGGCTTCCCTGGTGGCGCAGTGGTTGAGAGTCCGCCTGCCGATGCAGGGTGATCCCACATGCTGCAGAGCAGCTAGGCCCCTGAGCCATGGCCGCTGAGCTTGCGCATCCGGAGCCTGTGCTCCGCAACGGGAGAGGCTGCAACAGTGGGAGGCCCAAGGGCAGAAAACCTAAATAGACATTTCACCAAGGAAGACATAGATGGCAAAGAGGCATATGAAAAGATGCTCAACATCAGTAATTATTAGAGAAATGCAAATCAAAACTACAATGAGGTATCACCTCACACTGGTCAGAATGGCGATTATCAAAAAATTTAGAAACAATAAATGCTGGAGAGGGTGTGGTGAAAAGGGAACCTTCCTGCACTGTTGGTAGGAATGTAAAGTGATACAACCACTATGGAAAACAGTATGGAGGTTCCTTAAACTAAAAAGAGAACTGCCATATGACCCAGCAATCCCACTACTGGGCATACACCCTGAGAAAACCATAACTCAAAAATAGACATGTACCACAATGTTCATTGCAGCACTATTTACAATAGCCAGGACATGGAAGCAACCTAAGTGTCCACTGACAGATGAATGGATAAAGAAGATGTGGCACATATATACAACGGAATATTAGACATAAAAAGAAACAAAATTGAGTTATTTGCAGTGAGGTGGATGGACCAAGAGTCTGTCCTACAGAGTGAAGTAAGTCAGAAAGAGAAAAACAAATACCATATGCTAAGCTAAAAAAAAAAAAAATGGTACTGATGAACCTAGTTGCAGGGCAGGAATAAAGAGGTAGACATAGAAAATGGACTTGAGGACATGGGTTGGAAGGCGAAGCTGGGGTGAAGTGAGAGTAGCATCAACATATATACACTACCAAATGTACAATAGATAGTGGGAAGCAGCTGCATAGCACAGGCAGATCAGCTCGGTGCTTTGCAATGACCTAGAGGGGTGGGATAGGGAGGGTGGGAAGGAGGCGATATGGAGACATATGTATGCATATGGCTGATTCACTTTGGTGTACAACAGAATCTAACACGGTATTGTGAAGCAGTTATACTCCAATAAAGATCTATAAAAAAAAAAAAAAGCTGACTTGTGCCACTAATAACTGGGGCACCTGATAGAGCATTTCCCCGAATAAATCATGTAAACTTTTGACTACTTCCCCCATCATTCTTACTCCTACTCATAACACCAGTAGTAGAAGCTGGTTCTGGTACCAGTGGAACCGTACATTCAGCTCTAGCCAGCAAAGTGGCCCACGCAGGAGCCTCTGTCGACCTAACCATTTTCTCCTTTACATCGAGCAGGGTCTCTTCAATTCTTGGTGCTATTACTTTTATTACTATAGCCTTTAATACAAAACCAGCAGTCACATCCCAATACCAAATACCATTATTTGTTTAATCTTGCCGAACTATAGCCATATTACTATAATTACCACTCTCAGTCCGAGCAACCAGAATTGCCATACTGTTAAGAGATAGAAATGTAAACACTACTTTCTTTGACCCTGCAGGAGGAGATCGAATCCTATACCAACACCTATTTTGGTTCTTTGGTCACCCTGAAGTCTGTATTCATGGCCTACCAGGGTTTGTTATAATCTCACATATCATTACATACTATTTAGACAAAAAGTGCCTTTCAGCTATTCGGGAATGGCTTGAGTCATGTCCACTGGCTTTTTAGGATTTATCTTATGGGCCCATCATATGTTTACCATAGGGATAGCTGTCGACCCATGAGCATACTTTGCATCAGCTACTGTAATTACTTCCATCCCTGCAGGAGCAAAAGTATTTAGGTGATAAGCAACTTCTCACAGCGGTAATATTACATGGCCCCTCACTAATATTATGAGCTTTCAGCTTTAGTTTTCTTTTTACAGTAGGTGGTTTGACAGGAATCATCTCAGCCAACTCATCCCCGGACACTGTCTTCCAGGATACATACTATGTAGTAGCACACTTCCATGGCGTAATGTCCATGGGAGCCATCTTCACTATTACAGGCAGCTTCTACACTGATTTCCACTATTCTCAGGTTATACACTTAACATGAGCAAAAATTCACAAGTATATTTGTAGTAGTAAATATGACTTCCTGCAGCACTTTCTTGGCCTTTCAGGGATGTGACTATGTTACTCCAAGTACCCTGTTGCACACACAACATGAAATATTTTGTCTTTAGGCTCATTCATCTCAGTAACAGCAGTAGTGCTAGTAATCTTCATACTTTGAAAAGCATTTGCATCTAAACAAGAAGTCTCAGCAGTGAAAACTGCTAGTCCTAACCTAGCATGGTTACACGGATGCCCTCCACCATATCCTGTTTGAATATCCTATGTAAATGTAAAATAAGGATGGACTCAAATCCTTTTCAAGCAGTTTCAATCCAACACCATAACCGTTACGTCTTTCTCAATAAAGGAGATAAAAGTAAAAAGTGATATAAGTTTGTCAAAGTTAAATCATAGGCTAAAATCTTGTATATCACTAAGGCATATCCATTTCATCTAGGGTCTCAAGATGCAACATCACCGATTATGGAAGAACTTTTACATTTTCATGATTATGCATTAATAATCATTTTCTTGGATAAGTTCTCTAGTCCTCTATTATTTCACTAATATTGACAACTAAACTGACCCATATACGTACAACAGATGTACAGGTAGAGAAAAGCTGCACAATTTACCAGCCATCATCGTAATCTTAATTGCCCTATCATCACTGTGAATCCTTTACATGATACATGAAGTCAATAACTCTTCCCAAACCATAAAAAACTATGGGTCAGGGCTTCCCTGGTGGCGCAGTGGTTGAGAGTCCGCCTGCCGATGCAGGGGACACGGGTTCGTGCCCCGGACCAGGAAGATCCCACATGCCGCGGAGCAGCTGGGCCCCTGAGCCATGACCGCTGAGCCTGCGCGTCCGCAACGGGAGAGGCCAGAACAGTGAGAGGCCCGTGTACCGCAAAAACAAAACAAAACAAAAAGCAACTATGGGTCAGTAATGATACTGAAGCTACAAATACAGAGATTATGAAGATTTAAATGTTGATTCCTCTGTAATCCCCACATAAGAGCTAAAACCAGGAGAATAATGACTAATAGAAGTCAACAACCGCGTAGTATAGAGATAGTCGTTGAATATTAGTTTCATCTGAAAATGTTTTACACTGCTGCGCTGTTCCTCCTTTAGGCCTAAAAAGAGCTGCTATCCCAGGATGCCTAAATTAAAGAATCCTAATACCGACAGGACCAGGCCTATGTTGTGGACAAGAGAGTTCGTTTTCCTGAGTTCAAAGACAGGACAGAGGGACATGGCTGAGATACGGGGTGAGTCTGGTGCCCATGGGGGATGCACTCTCCAAGCTCCAAGATAGGAATGGGGCCTCGGGGGTCCCAGGCCACCCACCGTGCCCTCCAGAGCAGGATCTTGGCAACATTCCCTGTCAGTGATGAGGCGGCCTGAGCACCTGCCACAGCCCCAATGCCGCGACCTATGTGGGCCCCAAGCTCTTGGGACCACACCCCACACTCTGTGGGTCAGCCCTGTAGGATCTTGCCTGCCACAGGAGCAGCGACCACCCAGCAAGCAGGCCCCTCCCAGGAGCCCAGGACAGCAATGACGCAGATGAGGCAGAGCCCAAGAAATGGGACCAGAGGGCCCAACAGGCAGCTGGCCAGGTCCCGGCTCATCTGCACCTGGACACCCTTGTCCCTCGTACACCCCCTTCTTCATACAGCCTCCCGAAATACAGATTCTTCAGATGCAAAGAGGCAGAGCTTCAGAGTGAGTCAGCTCTTCCAAAATGACCCATCAGCGAACACTGCAGGATTCCACTCAGATGGGGGCCCTGGTGTCGACAACTCATGGACCAAAGTGGACGTCGGTGCCGGGACTGTTGGAAGGGGTGGGGAGTGGAACGTTGTGGAATTTGGTTTGGCAAGATGAAAAGTTCTAGGGATGGTGGTGGTGGTTCCACAAGAAGGTGAATAAATCTGATGCCTCAGAAACGTGCACTTAAAATGGTGATAATGGTGAAGGGTATGTGACGTGTGTTATTTTGCTTAAAATAAATTTTAAAAATGATTTCTTGTTAATTGAGATTCCATTTCGACTCCCCTTCATCACAAATGTCGGAGGCCCAAACATAGTCCCCCACCTTAGGGGCCATCATGGTACCCGCACAGAGCACATGGGGGACCATTCTTAGGGGGAGCTAGTCTGTGCTCACCTGAGCTTTGTCCAGGGGGACCCAGGCAGTGGTGACCCCCATGGATTAGACAGATGGTATGCTATGATATTAATATGATTCTGTAACCAAGCAGGACCCTCCGGAGCCTTCCCAGAACAGTGCCCCCTGCCCCCATGTCCTCTGCCTGCCTCTTGTCTGTAGAAAATCTTTAGTCTCCCAGGCTTCCCCAAGTTCCAAAGACTACATTTAATCAGAGAAATGAAATGCAGGAGTGAAAACAGCCAAACAAGACAACATCATAATACTTCAGCCATTAAACAAAGCCAAGAACCTCTAGTTCCTCCTCAAGGGCTGTAGATAATATTCTGAGCCATGGCCTTCGAGCTGTTTTGCAGATACTGAAGCCCCCACCAGGTGGGAGAAGTTAACTGCATGCTGCCCACAAGCACGTAGACCCCAGACTGGCTGGAACCAGAAGCCTGAGGATGCTGACTCACCACCAGCCAATCAGAAGGGCGTCCATCAGCTGACCACACACCCCACGACCCCCCTCCCTCACCCTGTCTTTAACAGCCTTTCCCAGAAAGCCTCAGGGGAGTTTGGGCCTTTTAAGCATAAGCTGCCCTGGACTCCTTGCTTGGCGCCTGCAACGAAAGCTGTACCACAACCCAGGGTCAGTAGATTGGCTTTACTGCACACAGGTGAGTGGACCCGAGTTTGGTTTGGAAGCAATACCAAGGGTTACTAGTCACTCGGCAGAACACGGAGCAGCAACCTGCTCAAAGGTTCTTGTCCTCGTGTGAATGTGACAAGATGAAGAGAAGAAGGACCACAGGTTAATTACAGCAACACCCTCAATTCACATACTAGAAATCTCAGAGATGACCAGAACCAGTGCAGGCAAAGAGCAGATAAGGGGTCTTCCCCGTACACGTGATCCTGACCCATGCAGATGGGGAGAGACCCACACAGTCCCCACACCCTGCGCCTGGGGTCACATGTCCCCTTGGTCAGGACACCACGGCCCTGCTGCTTGGCCCCCTAATGTGGAAACGAGCTGGGTTCCTGGGACCTCCTGCGATGGCAGAAGAAGTGTAGGATTGGTCTCCTCTCCCCACACTTGTCCCAGAGAAGTCCTCCTCTTTTCACTCTGGTTCTGTGATATTTTAACTGTTTTTAAAGCTTTCGTGATAAGTTGAACATCCTACCTTGGTTCTGGCAGGCTCAGTCCTTTCTTGGCTCGCTGAGGTGTTGAGAAAACACACGGGACAGCAGGGCTGAAAGCCGAGGGCAGCTCTGGTCTCTGCTGAGTAGCGATGGTTGACGGGAAGTAGATTACAGTAGCAGCCTCACCTGCTCTCCATCAGCCTTTTGCCCAATCCATGTGCCCTGCAATCAGTTCATCAGCTAAACCTGCCTGCCTACTCACCATGCACAGGCTGATAAATTGGGATAATTTCCAGGTAGCCCACCTGAGGAGTCTCCACGAGGCCCAGGGAAGGTGAACCTTACGGGGGTAAAGACGAAGGCCCTGACCGCAGCACTGACCCCTGGGAGGGCCAGGTAGAGCAGAGCGCTGCTACCCAGACAAGCCCACCTGAGCTCCAGACCCCAGACATCTAAGCACTGACATTCAGACACAGGCACCGAGCTTTCCAGGACTGAGGCCAGGACAGGTCTCTACCCTGGTCTCCATAGTCCTAGTGTACGCAGAACACATTCAGGTCTAAATGTTCTCATTATAGACAGCACATGGTCCGGTCTAAACGTACTCAGTGTAGACAGGACATGGAGAGATCTAAATCTGCTGTGTAGACAGAACTTGGTCAGGTTTAAACTAGCTTAGGGCTGATCTCATAGGAGGTAAAGGTCACACACATGGGTCTCTCACCTTTGGACAGGGGGCTCACCCCCGTGTGGGAAGTAGGATGTACATTTCTTGGAGAATAAATTAACATCGGGCTCCACACGTCATCCACATCAGGAAACTGAACAAAATCTTTGTCATTAAACATTTCAACAGGCAAAACAAAAATGTTGCCAGTTTCTCTGGCCACGTGATGGTCAGGATCCAGGGCTGAGCCTGGAGCTTCTTGTAGTGCGGCCCCGTCTCCTGCAAGGACAGACAGGAAGCGGCCTGATTCCAGCGTCCCAGGCTTCCAGCTAGAGGCGGCTGCACTGGAAGCCTGGGCGGGGCAGTCCGTTCTGAGGGCCAATTGCGGGTGGAGCCTGGTCAGGGCCGCCGAGAGCCCTGCACTCAGGTCCTGCTTCCTGGCAGCGTGGGCGGGGTGGGGGGTGGGGCTGGTTCCCCTACGGCTCCCGGTCAGGTGACCTCACGCCCCGGGGCTGACAGGGGCACGGGCACCGAGCTGTCTTCGAGGGGAGACACGGGGAGAGGTTGGGGCACAGAAGCCGTCTGAGTGGAGAGCCCACTGGCAAGCTCCTCACGCACTGGCCCATTTCCACCCAGTGACCTGCCTGCCCATCGAAGTTCTGGGGGCCTGGCACCCTCTCTGCCACCCACTTGTAAGTCTCCCAAGCGTGCTATTCTAATAAACCATTTCTCATGTATCACTTTGCCTCTTGCTGAATTCTTTCTGCACTGAGACATAAAGAACCCAGCTCCCTGGAGCCCCCGAAATGCCACCTAGTGGTTTCACAACCCTGACCTCAATTCTACCTCTCTGGTGTTTGCAGACGTTTTGGTGTCTCACCTGTTTCAACCTGGGGTTGCTCGTCCAGACTTCTGCTGTTTGATTCATAGATGCTTTCAAAATGATCCATAGACAAAGACATCTCCTTGGTCCTTCAATTCCAGAAAACTTGGTAAAAGTGTTAAAATAAATAGTATGTCTTTTATGGACATGATCTTAAAACAACTCAACCTACTCTTACTTTATATGTTTCAAGGCATCTTAATTAGGAGGGCATAAGGTCAGAGATGACATGTTTATTCATTTTTGACAAAACACACTAGTGACTTTCGATGCCAGTTTTCCTCAAATCTCATTGAATTCATGGCAAACTCGGCCATCTGCTTTGATAGTAAAGACTTAAACACACGAACAAAACAAAAGGTCAACAACCGGCGAAGGACTGGTGGAAGGACAGCTTACATTGAGTGCTTATAAAATAATGTCAGTAAGAAATATAGCACCACTATTTTAAATTAAATTTGTAATAGTCTTCAAAGTTACTGTGCTCAAGGCTGTAGTCCTGTTTGCTTTTTATTACCCTAGACTGAATGATTATATTCTTTTACAAATGACAGAAAAACACTTTAAAATATCAAGTGTATTTAAATATTTTCAAGTTTATAAAAGAAACAAATATTTTAACACTTTACTTCTGCTCAATTAAGTAAATAAATTACACAGATGTATTTTGTTATTTATCTCTCTTTGGGATTCTGGAGAAGAATTCTAGAAAAGTATATTCTTTTTCGGAATGAAAATATATTCCTGAGATTGGCAAGCATATTAGTCGTTATTTGCAAACCTAAAATATTCTTAAAAGCTTGGCACCCTGACCTTTGCGGCTCCATTGGTTCCATTTGTGTTCAGATTTTCTTGCTAGAAACAAGCTGTCATTTTAAATTAGTTTCTCCTAATTGTGTTCAAGTTGTTAGACTATGAATGAAAAGCCACATTAAAAAAAAAAAAATTCCTGGAAACAATTACTGACTCAAATGGCCTGTAAGCTGCATATACTTTTTTTTTACGACAGTTTCATTTTTCTTCCTGAAGACACCTGAAAACGATAGGCCCACTGATCTTTTTGCTGTTCTGTTCAGACTGAGCTAAACTGAAATTTATATTCTTATCAATAAGTAACAGTTTTTGAGTTTTGAGGGGTCATACCAGGGTGTAACAAAGCTTACCCTACCTTATTCCTTTAAAACTGGCAACATGATATAATGTGAATATAATGGGTTTGGAATTAGGCAGACAGGCAAACGTGGTTTTACATCCTACCTCCTTGCTCGTTCTGTGGCTTAGAAAGATACTCTATGAGCCTCAGTCTCCTCACGAATGTGTGAAACAGGGAAAATAATAGCCAGTACGTAGGTTTGTGGTGAGGTAAAGTAAGACCGCAGAGCTGAAGTAAATAAGTTTTTTTGCACCTAGTAAATGTGCATTTGTGCGTCATTACGGCCGTAAAGGGACATTGGCTATTTATTTGAGGGTAATGAGAATAGAGATAAATTTGGTTAGAATATACACAAATGCATTTATAATCAGATATATAAATATAAATCTTAGATACATATATAAATCAACCTTATATATATGCTTTTCAAGATCGCCCAATGGAAGCAGGTCTCTCTTAGTGGATATGCCAAGTCATTCATCTGTCACGCAGGCTCCTCCCCAACAGCCTTGGGGGACGATATCTATGAATCTAACGTTAAGAAAAAACGATTGAAGTAGCTGGTAATAAAAAGTCCACTGCCAATTACATGCCTCATATATTTGAAGAAAGAGGACATGCTTTATGTATAAACAGCTAATGCTTGGAAGCAGACAGTTGATTCAGCAAGTAATGGTCTATTTTAATACGGATACTGTCTTCCTAGGAAATTCTGTAAGACCCTGTCCGTTGGTTGTATCCATGACGGATTTGGTATAAGGTAGGTGAAATTGGTAAGTGCCATCATTACAGAAAGGACCAAAATCTCAAGTGCTTAAAAAAATAGAAATGATCCAAGTAGTGCCAATTTTATAATGAAAATATCGATCCTATTCGTGACATCATTATTTTGGTGCCATGTTTATGGGGAGTGGGACGGTATGCTGAGGAATAATTTGGGGATAAAAACTCACTTACCGGTGGTCTCTGTGTCCACACCACTTAGTGGGAAGCACACCTCCTGCTTAGGAGACAGACTTTCTTTCCAGCAAGAGTTCAGCCTGGTTCCTGATTTGGTGACGTAGCTGTCATCGGACTTTCCTTGAAGAGATACCTGGAGATCATTTCAGTCCTTTGGTTCCCAAGTTCCACTGTCGAGAAGAAAGAGGCTGGGAGGAAGCTTTTTTATTACTTGTCTGGATTCGGGCAACTTGTTCTTAAATTATAAAAACCCACTGAGCCTACTTCATTTTCAAGACAGAGATAACAGTCACTCTTATTTGGCACAAAGCAATTCTCTATAACAGTTGTGCCTTCACTGTGCTGTAGTTTACAACCAGCTCCCGATAAAGAGAAAAAAAGCCCCGATTTGTAGGTTTTGCCATTAGCATGGCAAAAATACTCCAGCTGTGACCAATCTGACTGAATCTTCCGAAGTGATGTCACTAAATCTGGAAATGGGAAGAGAGTTGATGAATAAATGCAAATACGGATTTTCAAATCTTTTTGAATTAATGAATAAATCCAGAGGCTGACCAGTAAAAAAAAATTTTTTTTAACGAAAAGAATTAGATTTTTCTTTTGCTAAAAATTCCAAATTCTACATTAAAAATTCAGTTGTTCAGATGCACTGCCCTCATTTCAAGTGTTCATGAGCCACATCGACTGGTGATAAATGTATCAGCGAGATTCTAGAACAAACCACAAGACAGACTTGACTTCCTAATTTTTAAGCCAGTAGGTGGCTCTTCTTCCTGGTTTGCTGCTGTTCTATGTGAGAACCGCAGTGTATGTATCAGCATTTGGGAGGGTCCTCACCCCACGCCTGGACGTGTAGAGAACGCTCACAGCCCTTCACCATCACAACACAGTCAAAGGCAGGGTGCCTTCCGGATGGAGGAAAGTGCATATTAGCAGAAAATAGGTTGATTAAAAAGGAAATACACATATCTAAAAAGACCAATGGGCTCCCAGATCAGCAAAACTTATTTGCAAACAATTTCAAAGAATACTCAGTCTAAAGTATGACAATCAAAGAAAGCCACCAAGGCAGAGGTGAAAAGCACTCATTCTGAATGCTCCTGGGACAGTTCTACCTCCGCCACAAATATTTCCCAGGAGTCACCAATTCTCTACTGGAATTTAATTTTTCTCGGTATCAAGTTCTAATAAAATGACCCATTAAAATCAATTTAATTAATACTCATTAAAATCTTATTTACCATTTATCAAATTCAAATGTATCCTGTTTATCCTATTTATCATTCTATTTAAAATATCCTCTTTTGGGCTTCCCTGGTGGCACAGTAGTTGGGAATCCACCTGCCGATGCAGGGGACGCGGGTCCGTGCCCCGGTCCGGGAAGATCCCACATGCCGTGGAGCGGCCGGGCCCGTGAGCCATGGCCGCTGAGCCTGAGTGTCCAGAGCCTGTGCTCTGCAACGGGAGAGGCCCGTGTACCGCAAAAAAAAAAAAAAAAAAATCCTCTTTTATATATGAAGTCTCCCTCTTAAGAACATGTAAATAATCAACTACTACACAGTTTCAGTTTTTATATTTGTGTTTCAAACACAAATCATGCGTTTCAAATCATGTTTCAAACCAGGTAATTCCTTGAGGTAATAGCCAGTAAGTTAAATTTTAGTATTGCATAATCTAGGTCTGGCATATCCTGTCAAATGTACCCAGGAGAGATGGCGCCCTCTTATTTCAGAGCTTTGTGTAGTTAGTACAACAATCTTCCACTTAACAGCTAAGCGTCTGCTTCACTCAGAGTGCTAGGCGTTTCTGAAGCAAGGAAAAGCAGGGCTCTGACTTTATTTAGGAGCTGGGGAAACTAAGGATCGTGGCTGGGATTCCGGAAGTACCAAACATGTGAAGGGATTCTGCTCCAGGGCTTAACTCTGGACCACGCTATCCCTGGGGTGTGGCGGCCACTGTGACTGCCCTCCGCCTCACAGAACATGCAGGAAAGGCCCTCTGCTTTCACCCTTCATGCCTCCGTCACATCCTTCAACCCGTGTTAGCACAGTAAATTGAAAACTACATTTCTAATCTATCACTGCCTTGCACCTGCAGATGCACTTCCCCGCACCTTGAACTGGATCACCACAATTCTACTGACCTCAGATCCCAAAGGGACCAACACTGCTACAAGAGTGTCAAATGTTTCAATCTGTCATTCTGTCACCCAAGATCCTTTTTCCCACAGGTCCCAAATTACTGTGAGCCAGGGATCTCAAACCAGATAAAACGCTGAACAGGAATCTTGATACACGTCAGACACCTTGCCTCGTGTCACAGATGTTATTGCCCGGAAGCAGCTAAACTTGTTAAAAGAGAAACGTATGATACCAAAGACTGAAAAGTAGCCTTTTATATTAAGAGAACATCTTTCATTTGGAAACATCCCAAGGTGCTTTTCTCAAGCCAAACAGTTTGAATTTGCTGCCCTAAACTGAAATGCAGGAACAGAGCGCACAATTTCCCTGTAGCTGAAGTATGCATTCTTTCAGAACATGCAACTTTAAAACATTTCTGCTCCTTTAGGGTAATACCACCCTCCATGTCCCATGGTCCATACTTCCTCCTGTATGACTGCTTGTATGACATTCATGTGATCTGTTGATAACATATGGCCATCAACCCCACCACCTGTTTTAAGATATTTGGTTTACAAGGAGCAGAAACTCTCAAGTTCCCAAATGGGTGGATTGTTTTAAGGACACACAGGAAGCATCTAGGAGACAGGCATGTTGCCTGAAGCCATGGAAAGAATCCAGGACAGAGCAGAGCCCCTGGGGGCTGGAGCCCAGGCAGGTCTGGAGGCCAGGGTAGCAGATGTGCACATCTCACCTTGATGCTCCAGGAGGGACACGGACAACTCGTTTCCCTGGGTCCTACATCTCCTCCTCACTCAACAGGTGACTCTCTGTCTCCAATCTCACTGAGCCTGTCGTCTCCTAAGTTTGGTTGCCATTCTCACCTTCCATCATCAGCTTGCACTATAATTGGTAAATTCCTTCAATTTCCCCAATTCACGAGAAAGAAAACACGTTTGCCGCAGCTCATCTTTTTTACACAAGGCCACCACTTAAACATCTCTGGCCATGTCTTTTGTTTCACCACCCTCCCCACTCCGTCTTATTCTCCATAGATCCATAGATGGCAATTTCTAGATCACGAAATTGGTCTTGTAACTTCTTTTCATAAACGTTTTTCGATGATTTCCCAGAGATTCTGCGATAACTCCAAACTGCTCGACATGGCATGCTGGAGCCTCCCAGTCTGGCCTCGATCCCTCTGTTCTCACCAGCTCACGCTCTACTCATCAACTGCTCTCCTTCTCCACGCTTTCCCTCCATCCCAGGCCTGCCTGCCTCCTCTTCAATTACCAAGCCGGGTTCTTGGATGCTTTAATCCACAGAAATTGATAAGAGGCCAGACCACAAATTCAGGCAAAGCCTTACTGGGACTCGTGCTGTAGTCCGAGGGAGCGAAAACAAGTACTCCTAGAGCTCAGCAATGAACCTGGTAAAGTTGCAGGATATAAAATTAATACACAGAAATCTCTTGCATTTCTACATACTAACAACGGAAGATCAGAAAGAGAAATTAAGGAAACAATCTGATTTACTGTCACATCAAAAAAAAAAAAAAAACCTAGAAATAAACCTACCTAAGGAGGCAAAAGACCTGTACTCCGAAAACTGTAAGACCCTGATGAAAGAATCGTAGATGACACAAACAGATGGAAAGAGATACCATGTTCTTGGATTGGAATAATCAATATTGTTAAAATGACTATACTACCCAAGACAATCTACAGATTCAGTGCAATCCCTATCAAATTACCAATGACGTTTTTCACAGAAATAGAACAAAAAATTTTAAAATTTATATGGAAACACAGAAGACCCCAAATAGCTAAAGCAATCTTGAGAAAGGAAAACGGAGCTGGAGGAATCAGGCAGTCTCTTCCCATTCTCTGGGAAGACTGGACAGCTAAAAGTAAAAGAATGAAACTAGAACATTCTCTAACACCACACACAAGAATAAACTCAAAATGGATCAAAGACCTAAATGTAAGACTGGATACTATAAAACTCTTTGAGGAAAACACGGGCAGAACACTCTTTGATGTAAATCGCAGCAATATCTTTTTGGATCCACCTCCTAGAGTAATGAAAATAAAAACAAAAATAAACAATGGGGCCTAAAATTAACCTTAAAAGCTTTTTCACAGCAAAGGAAACCACAGACAAAACGAAAAGACAACCCGCAGAATGGGAGAAAGTATTTGCAAACAAGGCAACCGACAAGGGATTAACCTCCAAAATATACTAAAACCTCATGCAGCTCAATATCACAAAAACAAACAACCCAATCAAAAAATGGGCAGAAGACCTAAATAGACGTTTCTCCAAAGAAGACATACAGATGGCCAAGAAGTACATGGAAAGCTGCTCAACGTCACTAATCATTAGAGAAATGCAAGTCGAAACTACAATGAGGTATCACCTCACACCAGTCAGAATGGCAATCATCAAAAAGTCTACAAACACTAAATGCTGGAGAGGGTATGGGTAAAAGGAAACCCTCCTATACTGTTGGTGGGAATGTAAATTGGTGCAGCCACTACGGAGAACAGTCTGGACGTTCCTTAAAATCTAAAAATAGAGCTACCATATGACCCAGCAATCCCACTCGGGCATATACGCAGACAAAACTATAATTCAAAAACACACATGCACTCCAATGTTCATTGCAGCACTGTTACAATAACTAAGTCATAGAAGCAACCTAAGTGTCCATAAGTGGAGGAATGGATAAAGAAGATGTGGTACATATTTACGATGGAATATTACTCAGCCATAAAAAAGAATGAAATAATGCCATTTGCAGCAACACGGATGGACCTAGAGATGATCATACTAAGTGAAGTCAGACAAAACCAAATATCATATGATATCACTTATACGTGGAATCTAAAAAAATGATAGAAATGGACTTATTTACAAGACAAAAACAGACTTACAGACTTAGAAAACAAACTTATGGTTACCAAAGGGGAAAGGTGGGGGGAGGGATAAATTAGGAGTTTGGGATTAACATATACACTCTACTATACTATATATATATATATATATATACACTGTTTTACTATATAAAACAGATAATCAACAAGGACCTACTGTATAATACAGGGAACTTCACTCAGTATTCTGTAATAAACTAGGAGAAGAATTTGAAAAAGGATAGATATATGTATAACTGAATCACTTTGCTGTACACCTGAAACTAACACAACATTGTAAATCAAATATAATCCAATATAAAATAAAAAATAAAAAAAAAAACAGCTTCACTAAAAGACCACCATATTTGTTCCTTTAAATTCATTTGCTAAACCTATATATAGCATTTGATTTTTTTTGTCTTTTTCCAACCAACCCACAAGTTACATTTTGTGATTTCTATACATTTGTTATACAGATAAGGTTATTCTGTCACTCTTAAAAAATGCAGCCGCTATAGAAATTCAGCTAAATATGTTACGTATAATACCACAAAAATGGGCTTAAAAATACCACCGTCAACAAAGGAAATGATCTACTCTGCAGTGCTGTGACAAATGAAAACAAAACAATCTGACAAAAAATATTTTTAAACGCATCTAATAAAACAATATGCAAGATGTCAAGAGCTCTGACTTTGAAACTCAAAATTAAAAAAGAACTTCTCTAGCTAGTTTGTGATGTACGCTTCTTAAAAATCAAGAAACAGATTAAGAATCCTGCACGCTACCATCTATACCCCAGAAAATCATTAAGGAACAGTTTAATTTGGTTGCAAGGTTCTTTATTTTGTAAACTATACATAAACAGTAAAAAAGAAAATGCATTTTACCTTAAATATTACATAAAGTTAACATTAAAGATTTTTTTCTCAGTGTATATAAATCAAATGGAAAGAATCCAACAACTTTATTTCAGTGGATTGTATGCTGGGAAACCAGCTGACCCACTGTTTAAGTGGTGACGCCAGTGTGTGACACCCAACAGGTTTTTCCACTTTTATGATGGGCACAAAACCATAGGTCTGATATCCTTAAAAGCGATGGTGTACCAGAAGGGCTACATGATCAATTAACATGCTAACTTAAATACAACAATTAAAGTAAGTTTTGTTGCAGTTAAATCTTAAATGCTACTCTACACGATAATCATAAACAAGTCCACACGGTAACTATGTAACAGTAGAAAAAAGAAAGAAAGTATTCTATTTTCTTCATTCCAGCAGCAGTACCGGGACTGGTATTAATTCGTGATTAGGTGTGCCTATCTATGCCTAATGTCCTATGTGGGGATGCATGCTGAAACCTTTCTATTTCTATTTTGCAAGGCACCACACAGTATGTTCTCTAAGTTTCGACACTAGTAACAAAAATGGTATAATTCTTAGATTAAATGCAAATATTTATCTAACATAGGAAATAAAATAAGAATGAAGATTTTTAAGTTTGATATTGGGGCAAATGACAAACGTTTGGTAAAAATACGGTTTAAAAGAATCTTTCCCTTTGTCTTTCTACTTTAAGTTCTGCACCCTAAGTTGCTGGTCAGAAAGATAAAGAAACCTAGAAAGATAAAGAAATCATGCTGGTTAAGATTATCAAACAAATCAACATAAGACTGCTGTGTAAATTAAAATAAAAATTAGAAAGGACAACTATGTTTTTAACTTTCAGAATCCACGGTTTTTCCCTACCGGCCATTTTGTAAGATATCTGGTCACATCCAGAATAACTTCAGAACTAAAAACATCACTAAAACTTCATAAGTAAAAACACACAAACATGGTGGAGGTCTCCAGGATGGTGACTTCGTTCTTCTCACTTTGTGCTATTCCCTCACTCACCTCTATATCCCTGCAGCTCTGGGAAGAGTCTACTTGTAAACTGCGATTAAGGTCATGCATATTTTTATAAAATCCTTAGGGTCCAGGTCACTAGTATGTTATCGTAGATTCAACTTAGAATTTCTCCCAGAAAAATACCACATACGACCTCAAGCACTGGCTGTTTTGTTTGTGGCAGACTCACAGAGATCAGTAGCTCTTCATAATTTTCTCTTGTCTGGCTAGACTCCATACGTGTCCTCTATTTCGTATAAAAACTCAAAGTAAATGATACTTCTCTAAACATAAAGTTCTATGACTTTAGTTGCAATATTTGAAATAATTATACAAAATATAAGTGAGTTTTAGAATCATTTTGTTTTGGGGCAGGAAGGTACTCCTCAGTAGGGGATCACTTGGTAAATAAAAGAAACATAGAATTGGTTGCTCTCGGCTCTCATCCATCAGATGTATCCATCCTGGTCACCACCATCATCATCATCCCCTTCATCCTCATCATCATCTTCAATCTCATCTTCATCGTTCATAATGTCATCTTCATCGTCATCAGCAGCCCATTCGCGCAAATCTCCACTTGCAAAATCTCCAGAGATCTCAAAATCAATAGCTTAGGGAAAAAGTAAACATCAGTGTTATGTGACTGAGTGGCAGGATAATTTCTGAGGGTCAGAAAATTCTGATGAAAATTGAGGAAATTCATAAACTGAGTCACTTTGCTGTCTACCTGAAACTAACACAACATTATTAATCACCTATACTCCAAGAACAAAAAAATTTTTTAAAGATAAATAAAATAAAATTTTAATTTGCTCTTTAGCTTTCTTAACAAAAATAAGGTAAGATTCATTCTTTGTCATTTGTTAAAATATACAGTGCTAAAAAGCGGAATTGTTGCTGAGGTCTGATATGTACGATTTCCAGTTCAGTAATATTGAGCTCGGCCCAGGTTTTATATGTCAAACTTTGAATTTTACGAAGAACTGAGAACTTCCTCTCTTAGTGTGTAGGCAAAATAGTTGCCCCTCAAAGATGTTCACTTGCTCATGGCTGAAACCTGTGACTGTGTGACCTTACATGGTAAAGGGGCTCAGGAGATGTGATTAATGACGGGCCTGGAGCTTACAGGTTACTGTGGGTAACTGGGGTGGGCCCAGGTGATCACCTGCATCCTTAAAATCAAAGAACTGGTTCCAGATGAAGTCAGAGGGCAGTGTGATTACAGAAGAACAGTCAGAAGCTGGGCCAAGGAACGTGAGCGGTCTTGGGAGAGGACAGGGCCAGGAAACACTGTCCTCGGGAGGGAGCCTCAGAAGAACCAGCCCTGAAGACACCCTGACCTTAGCCTGGAGAAGCCCATGCTGGACATCTGATGTTCAGAAGTGTAAGATCACACATCTGTGTGGGTTAAGCCACTAACTTTGAGGGATTCTGTTGCAATAGCAACAGAAAACTAACACAGCCAGTAGGTATTTTAAAAAAAAAGGTTCAGTAATTTATAATGACTATGGAGGCAATAATGCACACATATCTCAGAATGTAATCATTTACATTTGTAAATGTAAATGTAACATTACATCATTTCATGTAAACATTACATCATTTCCCCCTAGTACCAGTGTGTTTATTTTCTACCCTTTCTAATATTTTGGTCTAATAATTCTTTGGTAGCTAATTATAGCAAATCCTATTAATGTCATCCAGTGCTTATGAACTGATCGATTTCACAATACAACACACTGAAGTTCGTATCTTTTGTGAAGAAAATGTTATTTGTACTCGTCTACTTCTTGTATTTTCTTAATAATTTCAACATGCCGAGAAAACTCACAAGTCACGTTCTCAAAACCATTTCCCTGTCACCTATTGAATTCATCTCCATATAATTATTATTTATAAAATAAACACCTGAAATTCTTTATCCATCACGGATAACTGAAATAACTGATAGTGTAACTCGTTCAAACTCTGTGTTACAAAGCTGTGTTCTCCACATGTAACAAGTATGTAATGTAGCTATTGAGTGCTGCACTCCATCGTACGGAATCTGAAAACACTGGCCGAAAGCCAAAACCAAGCTATTAAAAGTGTTGTGGAATAAATAAATGCAGAACAGGCATTTAAGCATTAAACGCGATTGCTTTTATATACTGTTTACCATTTATCTGTTTCTAAACAATCACAGCGTATCAGTTTAAAAATTGCATAAAGGAGAAAGCTAAAAATTTTCTGAAATAAAAGACTGACCAAGTACTTTGTTTACATTTTGGTCATTTGTATTAGTTGAAACATAATCCATTAATTCCATCTGTGTGTGTGTGTGTGTGTGTGTGTGTGTGTGTACAGCTAAGTGGCTTTTGTAGTGAAAACTCTCCACAGTACAAACAGAAATACTCACTTGAAACCTGCATTCTGAAAAAATATTTCATGAAAGACAAAAGACATCACACTTAAAACTTTACAATGTGTGTGTGTTATGCTCAACTTAACTGTAATATTATTTTTTTAGGTTTATATGTAAAATGCATGCTCAGAAAAAGAACTAGAATATTAATTATAATTACCCTTCAAACAATTAAAACTATATTTTCTCACCCAAACATAAGGAAACATGTTCACACAGCTGCAATTTATGGACCTTTACTTTAAAAAGGTTATTTTTTCTTTCACTGGTGCTCCCATGTTCTCCCTGAGTGACCTTCTCCAAAGGCACACAGATGGGAGGGTGCTGTGTGGTGACACGGCAACCACCAGGGCCCGGTGACTGGGCCCAGGATGGATGACACAGTCTGCCTTACCCGAGAGGAACACGGAAGGCATGCGACATCCTTCCCGTACTCGAAGGAGTAAAAGCGGCCCACCTTTCATTATTCTTCCTTAAAATACCTAAGTTATGCAGTTCTACTTGTTAGTTATACAACTTTTTCTAACATGCTAGGAGTGAGCCTTCCTGTCCCCCCGCCCCGCCCAGTACACTCCGTAGGGTTTGCATAGAGCTGGGCAGAGAATGCGACTCTCCAGCACTTATCCTGCGGGGGAGAAATCGTGGCACGCGCGGCCCTCCTCCTTACCACAGTCTGCTGCACCGCGCCTCCTGGACCCCACGACTTCCCTTCCGTATCGGTCCACACACCAGCACTGCCCAGCGCTGCCGTGGCACTGCGTCGGCTTGTAGTAACCATCTGCGTCACACTGGGGGACGTACTGTCCTGTGAGACACGCACATGTGGTAGGAACAAGGGTCACCAACCGTGCACTGACTCACTCAAGACACACACATACGAGCTCCGGCTCCAGGCTACGAGCTACGGTGCAGGTAGAACAAAGCAGGCGCTGTCATAGTGAACTTGCATTTCTTCTGTTGAGCAAAGTTACTGTCTTGTCTTTTTAATCACTCTGCAAAGGGGGCTGTTTCCAGATGTACAATATACAGAATGAGAGCCGATGAACGCCACGCATGATAAGTCACCCAGACCACCCGGCAGGGCATATGGGACCCTTCACCGTCTCATCACTGCCGATTTTTGACTTTCATTTCCCCAAATTTTCATTCATGTATCCTCAGCTCTTTCCGCATCAAGCTGTTTTCTACAAATGCAGTCCTGCTTCATCTCTCTATGCATCTTCTCCTCACCTGGAATCCCTCTCCTTCCCTCCCTCTTGCAATGTAAAACTTGACTGAAATGTGACCCCCTTCTGTTAGGCTGGAGGGTTTCTGATATATTTCTTCCATCGTGTGTGTCTCTCAGTGCATGCGTTCACCACCACTCTGTGGTATCCTCTGTATTGGGAACTTCCGGTTCTCTTGATTTTGATTGCTATACGAACAACTCACACTCAGTCTAGCGGGAAGCTAGACACTTAGTTTCATAATATAATATCTAACATGTACCTGGCACACTGCTAGTGATAAGTGTGCAATAATAACTGAGACGTGAATTCACATTCTTCAATAAACACTCCCACGCTACAGTGTAAGCTTCAGGAGATTAGACAATTTTCTTGTCTTTCCTGACCAACCGTCTGTTCAGTGACCAGATACACTATAGTTACTTGGTGAAAGAAAAAAGGAAAAACAATGACTAACGAACACATAAAACATGAAACTGTTCCATTTAGTCCTGCAACAATATGCGATCATTATTTAACCCCTTAAAAAAGTTTCAAAATTCTGATATATAAATAATCAATTTAGTTTGAAAATTATAATTCATTTGAAGGATCTGAACTTCTGGTCTTCGAGTGAGGTGGACCGGATATCACCAATATGGGAAACTCGAGAGCACCTTCTGTGGATTTATAGCAGGAAAGATAAGGAAGATTTTCAATATTATTATCTCTACCTCTTAAAAAATACCATAATTTGACATACTTGACATAAAAATGTTAAGACGGACAGTTAGCGTGGCCATTTAATTTGCTGTCTCCGCCAGTACACTTTGGAAACAGAAGAGCATTATTAGGAATTAGCCTAGAAATGCAGACACCAAGACAGCTTGCAGCCTGGATGCATCGCACCTGCTACCGCATAACAGTGGACAGACTGTCAGAGAAGGACGCTTTCCTGCCCATTTCAGAAGGAATATTGAAGGGTCAGTGCTCTCTAGTAATGACTTTCATTTTTATTACGTAAGATGAATAAAGGTGACTCCTCTCAATTGGGCTCTAAACATGTTTTCATTTTACGTAACATCAAATAATCAAAGCCTGGACGTTAATAGCTTTTTGTCACTAATAGACCTTGACCAAGTCGAAGATATTTTCCCGTTGAATGTCAATGGCTTTTCCCAGTGCACATGAATGAACTTCGATTTGTAGAAAGAAACAAACCCAGGTACCAAGGTAACGTTTCCACCTGTGAGCTGGAAAGGTGCATCTTGTAACAGAGTCAAAAGAATTGTGATACATTGTAGCTTTTACCTAATGATGTGGCTTCACGTCTAAAATGCTGTATTAAAAAATTTAGTCTATTTATTTTGAACTGTGAATTTTCAAGTAATATGAAAAATTTTCTCATATAAACATACAATATTGTAATTACAAAGACAGCATATCATAACACAGATTAATCAGATCTAAAACCATAAAATTATGTGCCACTAAGTACACAAAAGCATTAACATACATGAAAAACAACAGCAACAATGTTGCATATGTGGTGTTCTACACTGTATGCTGAAATAGAAAAAAGGACATGTGTGGACGAACTTGTGAAATCCACATAAAGTGTGAGGCTTAATTAATAGGATTATAGCAATGGTAATTTCTTAGATTTGATAAATATATGATAGTTAGTCTATACATGGTAAGATGGTAACTTTAGATGAAGCTGGGTGAAAGATACATGGAAACTCTACTGTACTTATAAAATTTCTGAATCTAAAATTATCCCAAAAAGAGTGTATTGAAAAATTGTATGTTGACAAAAATAAAGAAAATAATCATATGTGATAGTTTAACAATCAGTTAATAGCCAAGCATTCTAATATTTCAAGGCTTTGGGTGAAATTTGGAATTATCTATGTATCTATTTATCATCTAATACATACATTGACTTAGTAAAAGTAAGTTTATAAAAAGTGCTGATGAGAAACTAAAAAATCTGTTCCAATTTTCCTGAGGAACTCAGCCCATGCTTTTAACCATCTCTCTCTCCCTCCCTCTCTCTTCCCCTCTCTCTACATACATACATACCATCAATTTGTGAACTGTCAACCACAGAATTAGAACCGAAGTTTCTGCTGCTTTACCTTTAGCATTGTTTAAATTTCTTTTTTACTTAATAACTTTCAAAATGAGCATTATATTAGGGTAATAAAACAGACAACATATCTTTCAATAGGTAAGATAATAAAAGTAAGGCAAATGACTTTCAAAAACGTCATAAATTTCGTTGTCGAAATTTAGTGAGGTCCCCGTTTGTTGGATGAATATCAATTTTGTGTTGCTGTTTCCTGAGGGTTATTTATGTAAGCAGTAAAGGTGTCAGAGAGTGATCCACAACTCACCGAGGAGCTTCTTCACCCCGAGCCGCTTCTGAATACTGCCGAGCTCTGTCTGGCAAGGTGGGTCTGCAACGGCATTAATGTCACCTCAACGGTTATAGGTAAACAAAGAGGGGGTGATTTTTGTGTTACCAAACCTTAGTTAGATTTACAAGGCTTTAGAAGACACGTTACATATCAACTGTTTTACTTATGGAGACACATGCAAGTAGATACATATACATGTATATACACACACATCCATCTACACCTACCTCTATGCCTACACCTACCTCTATACCTACAGTACATCTGCACCATCATGTACATCTACATGTATGTCATCTACATCTACATCATCTACATCTACATCCACACCTATATCTACATCATCTACATCTACATCTGCACCTACATCTACATCAGCACCTACATCTTCATCATCTACATCTACATCCACACCTATATCTACATCATCTACATCTACATCTGCACCTACATCTACATCATCTACAACTGCACCTACATCTACATCATCTACATCTACACCTACATCTACATCATCTGCACCTACATCTACACCTATATCATCTACATGGACATCCGCACCTACATCTATATCATCTACATCTATACCTACATCTACATCATCTACATCTGTACCTACATCTACATCAACTACGTCTACAACATCTACGTCTACATCTACATCATCTATATCTGCACCTACAGCTACATCATCTACATCTACATTTATGTCTACTTCTCTATAGAGAGGCTTTTCTACTTATTGTTTGATTATCTTAATTTCCTCAGAATGACAGAATTGGATGAAAGAAAGGAGAATGGTATAAAATACTTATAGGATGGAAAATGGTTCTTTTCATTGACTTTTAAAAGGTCAATCAACCCTTTGATGTAAATACAACTGACAGGTTGCTTCCCAAACTAACTGATTTTGTTTTCCCTCATTTAAAACAGTTTCTACGATCAAGAGAAACAGCTTCACATTGAAACACAATCTAGGAAAACGTGAATGCTTCCAAGTTATTCAGAGACACTGTTATAAATTTTGATACTGAATAACACTGACAGGCTTCAGTCTTTTCAGTTTCACCCAGATGTTTGCAGTATATACCCAATTTGGAAACAGGATGTAATATACAATAATTTCTGAGAAGCCATCTTTAAAAATAATAAACTTAGAACGTTAAACCAATTTGGAAATAAGTATATGCCTATTTTTCAAACTCTTTAAAACCACTTAGAAGGAGATTGGTTTCAGAGAAGTACAAAATTCTAAATAGACATAATATAGTTTGGCTTATTATATTTAATTATATATTTTCTAATATATATACATATTCTTATCTGAAAACAGTTCAATGTACTTTAGACTCCTATTGTAAAAACTTGCTGTTAATACTTGCTATGTAAAAACTGTACCACAAACTACTGAAACAGCAAAACAATAAACTACTACTTGCTCCACTACAACTTTTTTAGTGAAAAGGCAAGATATAATTCAAATAATTTAAGAATTTTTTACCAAACCAAGCTCACAATATGCAATTATTAAATTTGCATGTAAGCAGCAGAGTGGAAAGAGACCATGAGACAAACAACTAGGTATGTATTTTACAGTTTAATATGTCAGGCCAACAATGCTTTTCCTGGAGGAATCAAAAATGTGAAGAAAAAGTAATTTGCTTGAAAAACCTGATTACCTTATCGTTCTACTTCACACTGATACTGGCTCAACTGACCCCTTTGTTTTTTCTAATAATTTGTGAGTCTTATATTATTAACAGAATACGAATGAAGTTGCATAATATGGGCTTATAGAGTAGACCTAAAATTTACTGCCCTCCAAATATGACATTTAAAACCAAGAGGAAAGATTCTAGCTGAAGTTTCAATACTACATTGAAAGCAACTCTTCTCACTGCTATGGGACAGTTATTGTAAGTAGAAGCGATATTTCTCTTATCTTCCTGTGGGAATGCCCGAAATCAGGCACGTCTGAGTCTGCCTCTCCCTGAATAAACCTGGGGCAGCCACAAACTGTGTGATGGGGAACCTGCCAGATTTCGAGAGAAGTCATGACAGATTGGGCTGTTCCACTATATACAGTACTGGATGGAGAATATCTATCCTGTGCTCTGTCTGGCCTTTGACTCAGGTACACTCGGAGGGCGTGACTGAGATTTCGCCTCTCATTAACCTCTCTTGCAAACAACTGATGTAGATGAAAGGGCAGTGAGGTGGCAAAGTGCATGAAGGTTTGGACACGATTAGGCACAAGTTTATACACAAGATTTATTTCCCCCAATCTAATGGTGATTTGACTTTATGGAAAATTCTGATTTTATACGCTTAAAATTGTATGAAAATCATGAGTTATAAAATACAGGCTTTAATGTCATCATTAAATTTACAAGTAGTTATTCCCAACAGTAGTTTTAAAAAATAAGAAAAAAAAAAAGAATTAAAATCTTTTACTAGTTAATTTCAAAATGCTGTTTTTAAAAAAATTAACATTGTTCATTGTTTTGCATTCTGAATTTAAAACCTCAAAGCCTTATATCGGAACCATTCACACATTATCTATATTATGAATGGATAACTGTCAATGCAATGATAACAATGCATTTTTATTTTCCCACACAATTTTGAACTGAATAAAATGTCACTGGGAAAAATAAATAAGGAAATATCTCTATGTTTACAACAGTAATATACAAAGGTGTTCTTTCTATACTCACAACTAGTTATTTCTAGGGAGTATATTTCTATTAGCTGTCAAATATAGAGATACAAGGTGATGTCAAAACTGCTAAAAAGGTAGACATTGCAGAGGTATGTGCGTGACCCAGTGGGTGCCACACACACCTGCAGGCGGTGCCACCTCCCTGCAGGGAGGGCACCCGGACCAGCTCAGCCTCTTTCTCAGGAGGCCTCTGCCCAATCCCTTTCCTTCACGGAGCCTCTCACAGAATGGATATACTTAAATAACTTTATCAGGTTTACTTTGTGCAAATTTCAAATATTCATAACACCAAAGGACAACATTGCCTGTACTTAATATCTTTCATTAAATTAAAGAAAAACATCCTTTGTAAATCTAATGCAGATGACGCCCGTTCTGACATTTCCTCCTGTGGCTGGAAGGCATAAACGACCTCGAAAGATGCGACTGTTCTCACTGTCGTCCCATCGGGTGTATCACTGGCCGGGGTCCTGCCCTGAACAGGATTTGCCAGCAAGCTGCCTAGGGGCGTCTCTCAGCATTTTATGTATGAGGACTTCGCGAAGTCCGAACGTAAAGGTAAGGCTGCCGGAGATGCAAACCACTATCAATATATACAGGATGGATAAACAAGGTCCTACCGTAGAGCACAGGGAACTACGTTCAATATCCCGAGATAAACCATAATGGAAAAGAAAATGAAAAAGAATACACATCTATATCTACATATATCTATAACTGAGTCACTTTGCTGTACAGTGGAAATCAACACAACATTGTGAATCAACTAGACTTCAATAAAATTAAAAAAAAAAATAAGAGGTTCAGCTGCTGGAGAAAGAAGTTCAGATCCCCGTCCCCTGCGCTCATTCTATAACATGAAGGACTTTAAGATCACTAAGTGTCATCCTCAGCTGTGGGCGAGATCGTTACATTCCCACAGGGCTATATGAGGGATAAATGATTTTATGTGCCCGAAAGACGACATGGCCCTGAATAAATGTTAATTTACTTTCTCTTTCCTGGATCTTACACAACAGGACTTTAACTGAAACAGCAAACTAATAAACTGAGGTACTTTTTTGAGTAGGGGCTTAAAATATATTTTATGAAAGTAAGTTATTAACACCTAAGGTAACAAAAATCCCAAATTAATGTTTTTCCTACTTATTCTTTTATAAGTAATTAGAATGAAATCACACAAACCACCATCATATCCATTTTGTGTTGCTTAATTGTCATGATTTCAGAAAATCAGTCATAGAAACAGATATGCATTTTAACTAATTACAAGCATTTTTTAGGTTACAATTTTTTCCCCTTGGAAAACTACAAGTATTTCACTTGCCTGAAATTTTATATTCTCAACCTCATTTATTAAACTTTTGAAATTAAGCTTAATTTATTTTTGAAAGGTATTTTTTTTAAAACAACACTATTACTTTATTTTTCAGATATTTTCCAACAACCATACAACTATAGTCCTGATTGCAGTTTTAAGTCAACCTGGATTAATAACACCCCATTATACATTATTCTCTCCTCCTCTCTCTCTCTATATATGTACACACACACACACACATACATATATTACTCTAATTATAATGAACTTAGGAATTTGTTGTTTTTATTGAATAAACAGGAAAAGCACATTCTTTATAAGGTGAAACATTTGAAAAAATGTTTTTAATGTTTATTCTTTTCCATGAAATTACTTAATGAGCTAACTCCATAGTCAGTTACCCTGATAGAGCTTTTGTAATGTTTTCTAGCATATTAATGAATGGAATTAGCTAAACTCTCCTAAGCATTTGCGAAGTTGTATAATCGTTTATCAGGTACTAAATTATCTCTACCGTGTAGTAAATGATCTCAGAGGATGTCTTCATGTGACTACGAAGATCTTGATACTTTGGAAGTAAGTATCAAGAATAATAAATGAAAAGTATATAAAGCAGAATCTTTTGGGGACCTTTAATCAGTTCTACGAAAATTACTGCAAAATCTAGGAATGTTTTAAGGTAAAAATATTTAGTTCTGCAGTAGAAACATTCAGAGTTATTCAGAATATTTGAAAATGTTCATGTATAAAAGGACACTTGGACATGCTATCATGATAATCAAAAAAACTTAAAATAACATGTGTCATCATAATAAAAGACCATGTCTCTTTATGGTAGTTTACCTGGATTTACGTTTTTATACTGTAAATCAGCAGTCCCGAATCTTTATGGCACCAGGGACCAGTTCCATGGAAGACAATTTTTCCACAGATGGTGGAGGACGGGGTGGGGGGGAATGGTTCAGGCGGTAATGGGAGCTACGGGGGTGGGGGGGATGGTTCAGGTGGTAATGTGAGCAGTGGGGAGCGGCTGTAAATACAGATGAAGCTTTGCTCGCTCGCCCACTGCTCACCTCCTGCTGTATGGCTCAGTTCCTAACAGGCCACCGACCAGTACTGGTCCGCAGCCTGAGGCTTGGTGACCCCTGCTGTAGATGATTTAAGGGTACACTAGTCATTTAAACCAGGGAAAAACTTTATAGGGGTATTCAGTCACCTAAAAAGCACATATGCAATGTGTGCTTGTGTCAGTATGTGAGTCTGTTTGTGAGTTTGTGTGTCTCTGTGTGCAAGTGTGTGTGTGTATGATTTAGAATATTTTAACAAATCCAATCTACTTTTTAAACTGTTTAAAGTGGTTTATAAACACATTAGTGGTTTAATCTATGCTACAAACCCTGCTGTTGACTCACTGCTTATCAATTTATGCATAAGCATGTCATCCCTAATCACCAAACTATTACTAATATATGAAAAAGTAATTGTGATAGCAAAATGACTGATATAATGTGCTGGCTTCCATATGAAAGCCTGGGAATCATTAACACAGATTAGAGTAGCTCGTTCTTTCTCATAGCTGTCAAGGGCTTTAAAAGGCAGTGACGATAGCAGATGTATCATGTTAGGCTAACTCCCAATTTGTTTTTCAAAATTAGCATCGAAGTCACACATGTCATTTTTTCTTAGTTTCCCCAAACTTCATCATAATTTGAATGTTTTGGGTCTATTTCCCTTAGACACAATTTTAGTTATCGTTTGGCTGATTACATAAGCATGGCTTCAATTTTCCCTTACGTTACCGTTTCCTACTGAAGCAGGACCCATAAAGGACAAGCCTCATCCAACCCTTCAGGCTGCCTCGCCTCTCCTGGGGAATCGAGACTCTTTCTTTGCTAGCGCATTTTCATAAAGCTAAGTTATCTAAAAAGTTTGAAAGGCTAAGTCATTTGAAAATCAAAAGTGTAAAAATAACTTTATGGTGAATGCTGTGGTTCATTTGGCTCATTTAATAAGATCACAAAATAGAACATTAAAACTACACAGTGCGGTGATAAAAAACCCATGGGCAAGGCAGATAGCAAATTCATTTAAACGATTACTTTTAATATCTCTGTTCTCATATCTCTGTTTCTTGGTGGTTCATAATGGAAACTATAATGAAGTGCATTAATAAAAAGTATTAATTACTATTTTTCATGTCATTTAGCGTGTTCCGCATCCCTGAGTTATACTGTTCAACGTGCTGCTTATTTGCTCTTTTATTAAACACTCTAATTGGAAAACTATTCCTCACAATGAATGGGGTGTCACATACCGGTTTTCTTTTTAATTGAAAAAAATTTAAAAAAAATTTTTCCTTGGAGTGTAGTTGATTTACAACGTTGTGTCAGTTTCAGGTGTACAGCAAGGTGAATCAGTTATACACATGTACATATGTCCTCTCTTTTGTGGATTCTTTTCCCATTTAGGCCATTGCAGAGTATTGAGTAGAGCTCCCTGTGCTGTACAGCAGGTCCCTATCAGTTACCTATTTTATACATAGTGGTGTGTGTATGTCAACCTCAGTCTCCCAATTCCCCCCCGAACCCTTTCTCCCTGGGAGCCAAAAGTTTTGTTTTCTGCACGTGTAACTCTGTCTCTATTTTGTAAATTGAGGACAGGGTACAAATGAGCTTGTCTGTAGTGCATGGCTTTACTGCACGGACAAGATGGCCTTTGGCTTGGTACCTTGCTGCCTCTGGAAGCAGTAGCACCACTCGTTGTTGGAGATGGAGCTGTCCTTGTACGTGTCACAGGAGCTGAAGAAGGCCTCCGCGCACCGCTCGTTCTTATCCAGGTAAATGCTCCCAAGCTCCGACTGGTCCAGGAGCAGGTCGTAGTTTGTATCAAGTCTGTTAAACATCCAGCCGAGTGAATCCTTGCAAATTGGCAAAATACTGGTATCAAATCCTAAAGGCAAAGATGGAAAGATATTAGCTAAACATGAAAGTTGCCATCAGCAGCAAGCAAAGTAAAGAAGTGTCACAGCGGGTTTGTAAGAACAAATCTGACTCCATGTTAGATCTGTTTCTTTTTCATTAACCTTTGTACTCTATTGCTTTTGCTACAGTTAAGAATGTTGCCTACAGCCTAACATACACAGGATAGCCCAGTTCTCAAGGCTCTGACCTTTAAGGGGGTAACATTTTTCCATTCATATAGAGATAAAAAGTTGCCCGACAGAGAATAACATTTGTCTCGTTGGAGGTTTACAGGAACATCGTGACCTGACCTGCGTGGACAGATGCAAGATCAAGGATTCTGACACCGTGAAGTTCACAACAACCAGCCACGCCCCTCCCCCACCCGCCTTTAAAAATGCTTTGCTGAAACCCTTCTGGGAGTTTGGGGTTTTTTGGGCCTGAGCCACCCATCGACTTGCTTGGCCCTGCAATACACTATTCTCTGCTCCAAAACCTGACGTTTCGATTTGTTTGGCCTCACTGTACGTCACACATACGAATGTGCAGTCAGGTTCCTTAGGGCACCTACTCAACAGTCAGAAGTCGGGCTTACATCCACCTTGAGTAACTGGTTTCAGAGTGAAGTGGGGTAGTAATACACACCTCTCAGGATAGCTGTGAGAGTTAACTAACCAGAATACAAGGCGTCTAGTACTACTAACCCAGTCTTTCGTTCAGTGGCACTTACTCCTGTAATTATATATTATTTACTATTCTTTTTGCTGTTCAGGCTTTTTCTGAATAAATATGCTAGACACATGCCTTGCTAGGTGGATATAGCTATAACTGAATAATAATACCCTACTCGTAAAGAAATAAAATTCATTTTTCATTCAAAGAAATGAGAATGCCCTTTGAACAAAAGTATAATTAACACATAATAAATAATAACTTCAATAACGCTCTGTATCTCGGTACAACCATAGTGACCGTGATAGTTCACAAGTAAGATCCGAAGCAAGAAGAACCAGCAGGTACTTTACACACTGCTCTGTCTTCTGCTTCCCACAGGCAACCTTCTAAGCACACAGCCACTAGAGTTAGGAAGCAGGGTGCGCTGGCAGCAGATGGGCATCAGAGCCACACACCATCGAAGTGTGGGTTACCCGGGTCAGCTGCTGACCTCGTGAAGGCCCGGTGTCCTAAAAAGCAGCAGATGCAACGTCAGCGTGTGAAGCGTAACTGGGAAATTGACTTTCAACTCTTCTTATCTGTCAGGTTTAAGCTACCTTGAACGCGGGTTTTGTCACCCCCGGTTTTTGTTTTATTTGCTACTTTTCACGCATTGCGAGTGAAAAATACCATACTCGCGTCACTGGTATGGGAGAGAGGGTGTGTTTGGAGATATGATGGCTTTCTGAAGGCCGAGCATCAGAAAGACTGAACCTTCGACGGCAGGGGCTGAGGAGCCGTTGAGCCGTTTACGAGCGGAACCCCTCTCGGGGGTAGTGACGTGTATGTTCTAACAGTTACCTGCACTATCTTGATAATTTTAGTCTGTTGAAATTCGAGATGCAAGAGTAAGTGCAGATATAGATATTGAAGGTTTCCTGTTCGAATCCTGTCTAGCATTTTAAGGATACTTAGGATTAAAAATGAAACAGGACTTAAACAATTCATAATTTCACCACCTTTTCAGGGTTTCTTTTACTAATAAATTCAGAGCATATTTAGTGCTTTCTACCTGTGCATCACTGTTTCGCAATGGGGGCCAAAGGTGAAGTGATATTGTGACACTTTCATAAAAGCAGAGAGACAGAAATTCAGTGCTTTTCTCACTGTTTGTATTTTTCTTTGTAAAATTGTTTGCAGAGCCAAACAGAATTCTCCCAAACAAACAGACAGAGAGCAAACACGAACTGCTCAATTCCTATTGACTTTCCAGGTCTTGACCCTGGCTCTGAGAATGCAGGGTGCAAACATACAGACAAGACCCCATTCTCTTAAGAGTTTATTTTGAAAACCAGCCTGGTTTGAGATATTGGTTGAAACTGCCTCTTACCACCCAAAGTTGTCAAATGCCCAGGGATTACATGAAGAACGCAACCTGCAGAAAAAGATATACTAAAGTCTGTAAAACCATTCAAAGAACCCGAGTTCGGGGTGTGAGATTCTGGTGTGCCTTGGACCCCACCCTTCCGTCCCCAGTTCATTTTAGGAGGCAATGGAGAAACTTAACTGCCTTCAGCAAGATCTTTTTTGACCCACCTCCTAGAGTAGAGAAAATAAAAACAAAAATAAACAAATGGGGCCTAATTAAAAGCTTTTATACGGCAAAGGAAACCATAAACAAAAGACAAACCACAGAATGGGAGAAAATATTTGCAAACAATGCAACCGACAAGGGATTAATCTCCAAAAATACAAACAGCTCATGCAGCTCAATATCAAAAAATCAAACAACCCGATCAAAAAATGGGCCGAAGACCTAAATAGACATTTCTCCAAAGAAGACATACAGATGGCCAACAAACACATCAAAAGATGCTCAACATCACTAATTATTAGAGAAATGCAAATCAAAACTACAATGAGGTAGTACCTCACACCAGTCAGAATGGCGATCGTCAAAAATTCTACGAACAGTAAATGCTGGAGAGGGTGTGGAGAAAAAGGGAACCCTCTTGCACTGTTGGTGGGAATGTAAATTGATACAGCCACTATGGAGAACAGTATGAAGGTTCCTTAAAAAACTAAAATTAGAATTACCATATGACCCAGCAATCCCACTACTGGGCATATACCCTGAGAAAACCGTAATTCGAAGACATACACGCACCCCAATGTTCACAGCAGCACTATTTACAATAGCGGGACATGGAAGCAACCTAAATGTCCATTGACAGATGAATGGATAAAGGTGTGGTACATATACACAATGGAATATTACTCAGCCATAAAAACGAATGAAATAGTGCCATTTGAAGACACGTGGATGGAGCTAGAGACTGTCATACAGAGTGATGGAAGTCAGAAAGAGAAAAACAAATGTTGTATATTAACGCATATATGTGGAATCTAGAGAAATGGTATAGATGATCTTATTTGTGAAGCAGAAATAGAGACACAGATGTGGAGAACAAACGTATGGATACCACGGGGGAAAAGGGGTGGTGGTGGGATGAATTGGGAGATGGGGATTAAGACATATATACTATTGATACTATGTATAAAATAGATAACCAATGAGAACCTACTGTATAGCACAGGGAACTCTACTCAAGTGCTCTGTGGTGACCTAAATGGGAAGGAAATCCAAAAAAGAGGGGATATATGTATACGTATAGCTGATTCATTTTGCCGTACAGCAGAAACTAACACAGCATTGTAAAGCAACTATACTCCAATAAAAGTTAATTAAAAAAGAGAAGGAAACTTACCTGCCTTTATGAACAAAAGGTCTTGGAAGAGGAGGAAGGACACTGGGAGTTAGTGATGCGAGTTTATCCCATCTCCCCACCTACTTCTGAAGGGAAGGGTCATCTGGCGAGCCTCCCAGAGCTCTGCACTGGGTCGGGGGTGGGGGGGGGCTGCAAGAGCATCCCGTAACTGCACCAGTCTGCAAGGACAGGGAGAGTCTGACCCCTGGGGGAAGGCCTGCTTATCTGCTTTTTGATGAGTCCTGTTGCTGCCAAAGTGGGAAAGGCAGCTGGAGTACAGCGGCAGGGACGGCTCTGGGTCAAGCAGAGCCTGGAGGCTCACTCTGGGTGCTGGGATGCTGAGGTGGATGGGATACAGGGCACCCCAGAGGAGGTGAGCAGAAGCCAGTGGCTGGGGATCAACAAGAGAGCTCCCTGTTGGGAGGAGTGATGGAGGACCAGCGCAGAGACCACAGAGCAAGCGTACCCTGTCCTCAGCAGTGAGGCTGCAGTTCTGACGTGATCGGACTTTGTTTTATTGGGTGGGCCCAAGAGTGCCTTCGGTTTCTCACGTAAAAATAAAAGACACAGTTTTCATTTTCACCAAGAACTTTACGGAACAGCGTATTCACCCTTTTGCTCCATTACTTTCTGCCATTTTTCAGGCAACTTGATAATTCCATCTTCCCCAAACTTTTTATCTCTTTGAGCAAAGAACTGTTCCAGGTGCCTTTTACAGTCTTCCAGGGAATTGAAATTTTCTCCATTAAGAGAATTTTGTAAAGACTGAAATAAATGGAAATCGGAAGGTGCAAGGTCTGGTGAATACGGCAGATGAATCAGAACTTCCCAGCCAAGCTGTAACAGTTTCTGCCTTATCAAAAAGTTTCTGGTTATCAAAAAACATGTGGTCTTGTATTATCCTGATGGAAGATTATGTGTTTTCTGTTGATTAATTCTGGACGCTTCTTGCTGAGTGCTGCTTTCAGTTGGTCTGATTAGGAGCAGTAATTGTTGGAATTATTCATCTGGTTTTCTGGAAGGAGCTCGTGATAGAGGACTCCCTTCCAATCCCACCATATACACACATCACCTTCTTTGGATGAAGACCGGCCTTTGGTGTGGTTGGTGGTGGTTCATTTCACTTGCCCCATGATCTCTTCTGTTCCACATTGTTGTACAGTATCCATTTTTCATTGCCCGTCACAACTGGTTTTAAACATGTAACGTTTTCATTACGTTTCAGTAGAGAATCGCATGCAGAAATACAGTCAAAAAGGTTTTTCTCGCTTAACTTAGGTGGAACCCAAATGTCAAAGCAAATTCACATAACCAAGCTGGTGCAAATGATTTTCAACACTTGATTTAGATATTTTGAGTACGTCAGCTGTCTCCTGCGTGGTCTAACACTGATTGTTCTCAATTGTCTCGATTTGATCGCTGTCAACGTCAACTGGTCTACCCGACCGTGGAGCATCGCCCAGCGAGAAATCTCCAGCACGAAACTTCGCAAACCACTTTTGACACGTTCGATCAGCCACAGCGCCTTCTCCATACGCTGCACAAATCTTTTTGTGCCTTTCAGTTTCGTCTTTACCTTTCTTGAAATAATAAAGCATAATATGCCGAAAATGTTGCTTTTTTCCCTTCTGTCTTCAATATTAAAATGGCTACACAAAAGCACACCAATTTTGATGTCTTTTTTTAAATGCACGCTGATATGACAGCTGTCACATACAAACTAACAGAATTGTTTCAAATGAAGTTAAAGACAGCTAAGTGCTACTAGAGCCATCTTACGGAGAAAACCGAACGAAACTTTTGGCCAACCCAGTAGAAGGAAAACAGCCTCTGCACAGCATTAGATGGGAACTGGGCTGGAAGCTGGGAGACCAGCAGGAAGTAACCATCACAGCCCTCGTGAGAGATTTTTGTGGGTTGTTTGTATCACATCTTCACTCGAGCTTCTTTTGGACAATCATCACTCTTTAAAATATAAGTTTTAAAATGATCTCTGCCCAGCTTTTATGACGTGCCAGCCAACATCCTTGTCAGTTTTAATGCCTTGTTATTTTTCTCAGTATAGGGTGAAAGAAAAGTGGTCTTAACCATTCAGTGGTTTTTGTAGCTCTACTTTGAGGAGAGCTTGTCTACAAATCAGATATCAACATGAAAGAATATTTCTGAAAATATGACATGCATAGATACTTAACAAACCTTAGACACAACAGGACCAAGAGTTTATCCTTTATGTTACAAAGAAACGGACTTCTTATAGATTACATGCCCGGTGAACAATCAATTTGATGACGTGTGACGTCTTAGACGGAGAATGTCAGGGAATCTGATTTGGATTCAGGTCACTGGCCTGAGTTCTGCCACTACCTCGTTGTGGTTAAGTTATTTAATGTATCAAGGCTGTAATGTCCACATTGAGACAATGTGGGGATTTTTAAAGTATGATCTCCATGTTACCCTGGAGATAAAAAATACAGTGAGTTTACGTTATTTGAATGACAAATTTATACACAAAGTTGTGTTACAAGGGTCACGGGAATGATAAGTAACAGAAAAGGACTACAAATAAAATGATTCTGATAGTCTAAACTATCAATAAATGTATACTATTCAGTACGATTCTGTTGCTGCTACAAATATAAAATAAAATTAATTTGGAAAAAATTTTAAACTTTTGGAGCCACAGATACTATGTGGTGACTTTGAGCATTCTTGGATATGCTACTGTATATTTATTATATATAATACAGTACAAATATTATATATGTATATATATATATAGAGAGAGAGAGAGAGAGAGAGAGAGAGAGAGAGAGAGAGGGAGAGAAAAGAACTTTAGGTCCAGCCAGAAATCTGACTTGGGTCACCAAAGTAAAAACTCTTGCTTTCACCCAATTTCTGAAGTCTACTTTGCCTCATAGAAACATAACCACTCCAGCTTTCGTATGATTAGTATTTCCACTATTTTACTTTCAACTAATTTGCATTTTATATTTAAAATGGGTCTCTGAGAGACAGCACGGTAATGAGTCTCACACTTTTTCCAAGTCTGACAATCTCGGCCTTTTTACTGAAGTGTTAAGGCCACATGCATTTAATATTATCAAAATGGTTGTATTTAAAACTTCCATCTTGTTATTATTTGATTTCTCCCTCTATGATTTGTCTTTTCCTGTCTTGTTTTTATTAAACATGTTGCTTTTAGTTTTTATGATTCCCACTTAATCTCCACTATCGGTTTATGTGGCAGGCAAAACCGTGGTCCCTCAAAGATATCCACGTGGACCTATGTGATGCCATATCCAAAAGGGAGTTATGAGTATGGGTGGAATTAAAGTTCCTAATCAGTTGACTTTAAAATTGGGAGCTCATCATGGATTATCTGCATTGACCCAACCTAATCACATAAACCCTTAAAAGTAAAGAACTTTTCCCAGCTGTAGTCAGACAGAAATGACACAGGAAAAAAAAGGCTTTAAAGACGGAGGAAGGAGGCTGTGAGCCCAGGAACACGGGTGGTCCCTAGGAACTGAGCACAACACATAGGAAAGGGGGCCCTGGTCCTACAGCCGCAGGAGCCGAATTCTGACCACCATCCACCGACCAGGGAAATGGATCCTCTCCTGGAGCCTCCGACACCTTGATCTTAGTGTGGTGAGACCTGCGTTACACCTCGGACCTACAGAGCTGTAAAACAATGAAAATGTGCTCCGAAACTACTAAGTTTTGAGGTAATGCTACATCAGCAGTAGAAAACTAACGTAGTTTATTCACTATATTTATTTTATTGTTTGGTGGTTGCCCAGGGTTTACAGTATACGTCACTGGCTATCATGTCTACCTTCAAATGATGTCACAGCCTTGACATCTGCTGTAAGGAACTTACCAGAGTGTACTTAGACCCCAATTCCTCCACACTTTCTGCAATTCATCCATTTTAATTCTACGTATTATAAACCCCACGCGCTGTTACAATGTTTGCTCTAAACAACTTAATAGCTTTTCAAGTGATTAAAAATGAGAAAAGAAACCCTTTTAAAGGAAACTTTGTTTTCTACGCATAACACTCTGACACCAAGTGTGTGGGTTTTCCGCCCAGCAGTACTCTATTTTCTGTGGACGGCAGTGAGGGTCCTGCAGCTCAGTTCAGTCCTTACCTCTGTCCTCAGATCCCAGAGCCTATGGGCTGAGCTCCACAAGACGGCGCCCACCCCACATACCAGCCGCGAGAGGTGGGGACTTGGGTCGACTGGGTTGCAGATGGGGGTTCCCACAACACTCCTCAGGTTCTGACTTATTAGAATGGCTCAGAACTCCGGGAAAACATTACCTACGTTTGCCAGTTCATTATAAAGGCAATTATAAAAGATAGCAATAGACAGCCCAATGAAGCGGTACCCAAGGGGAGTTCTGGAAGGTTCCCGGGCCGGAGCTTGTGTCCCACGGGGCTGGAATGTGTCACCCTCTCAACACGGGGGTGCACCCACCAACCCAGAAGTTCTCTGGACCCTGTGACTGGGGACTCTATAGAGACTCCATCACGGAGGCATGAATGACTATTAACTCCATCTCCTCCCGAGAGGACGGAGCGGGCCTGAAAGCTCCTCCCTCCTAACAGGGGCTTGGTCTTTCTGGGGACCGCCCCCCAACCTGAGGCCATCCAGGAGCCCCAGAGTCGCCCCCTTCCGTAGAAGACGCTCCTTTCACCCAGCAGTTCCAGGGGATTCGGGAGCTCTGTGAAGGAGCTCCTATTACTCTCATCACGCAGGAAATAACAAGGGTTTTAGGAATCCTGTGTCAGGAACTGGGGTCAAAGACCAGATATTAGAACAAGATATGCTCCCAGCACCTCTACTACTCAGGAAATTAGGGTAACACAGGCTCTGTGTCAGGAAACCTGGGCAGGGACCAAATGCATTATTTCTCACCATGTCACATGTCACCCCGATAGTCCTCTGCGTAGATAGAAACTTCCCCATGGCATCACTACCTTCTAGAAATTCCTGTAACATTTCTTGAAATCTCTCAACTTTGGATTGTTTAAAATGTCTTGATTTTAGGGCTTCCCTTGTGGCGCAGTGGTTGAGAGTCTGCCTGCCGATGCAGGGGACACGGGTTCGTGCCCCGGTCCGGGAAGATCCCACATGCCGCGGAGCGTCTGAGCTCGTGAGCCACGGCCACTGAGCCTGTGCGTCCGGAGCCTGTGCTCCGCAACGGGAGAGGCCACAATAGTGAGAGGCCCGCGTACCGCAAAAAAAAAAAAAAAAAGTCTTGATTTTAGCTTTCTTTGCCAAGGATGGTAGTTTTTTTTCTTTTCTTTAAGCACATTAGAAATGTTCCACTGTGTTCTGGCCTCAAGTTCTCTGGCGAAAAGCTTGCCGATGTCCTGATCTCTGTTCCTCCCCACTTTATTGTTCTTCCAGCTGCTTTTAAGAGGCTCTTCTTAATGCTGACTTCCGGCATTTTGATCAGGGTATGCTTTGGTTCGTTCTTCTTTGTTTGTTTCTTGATGTTTGTTGTACTTGTATCTGTGGGTTTATAATATTCATCAAGTTCAGAAAATTTCAGCCATTATTTCTTCATATAACTTTCTAAGCCTCACACCTCCAGTACTGTTATTCATAGGTAACGTATCTGACATGGCCCCAGAGTTCACTAAGACACAGGCTTCTGTTTGTTTCTTTCTTCCTATGTGCTTTATTTTGGGTAGTTTCTATCATCTCTCTTCAGGTACATGGACTTTTTCTTCTGCAGTGTCCACCGTGCTTTTAACTCACCCAGCACATTCTTCATTTCTTGCCAGCTTCCCCAGACGTACTATGTGGGTGTTTTCTTCATATATCCCCTCTTGCAACTGCTGTCCCTGTTTACCTTTATATAGCTGCGCATATCAATAATATTTACAATAGTTGTTGCAGGTCCCTGTATACTCGTCCCACCGTCACTGTTATTTCTGGGTGTATTTTCTGGACTGCAGTTTCTCCAAGTTGTGGACCATATTTTTATGCTTCACAGCATACAGCATACTTGGCAGATCTCAACTGGATGCCGCACCTTGTGAATTTTAAGTTATCGGTGGCTGGGTTTTCTGGAATACCTCTACGTGTTATACTTACTTCTGGCATGAAGTTAAAAACCTGCACGTCAGTCTGACTCTGAAGGCAGCTTTAAGGCTTTGTTATGTGGGTGCAGAGCAGACCTTCACTCCAGGACAGATATAGTCCCACCAGCAAAGCAAGTCTTATTTCACCACAGGGAAGAACACCCATTTCTTCATCTACTCACCACTGGGTTGTGGCCAGTTTTGTAATTATAAGTAAAGTTGCCATAAACATTCACATATATGTTTCTATGTGAGTGTACGTTGTAATTTCTCAAGGATAAATATCTTGAGATGGGATTTCTGGGTCACATGGTACGTTTATGTTCCTTCTAGAAAACACTGCCCGACCGTTCTTCAAAGCGGCTGCACAACTTTGCACTCCCACCACCAGCGGACGAGAGACACAGTTACCCAGGCCCCACCTAGCACTGCTATTCATTTGGAGCCATTCTCATAAGGATGTAACACGCATCTCACTGTGAACAAAAGTTTAGCATCTCCCTAATGTTGATGGACGTCCAGATTCTTTTCATGTGTTAATTACATCATATCCCTTCTTTGGTGATATGTACAGATGTTCTGCCCACTTTTAGTTGGGTTGTTTGTTTTACCACTATTGAGAAATGAGTGTTATTTATATTTCCTAGATGCAAGTCCTTTATCAGATATGTATTTGCCAATATTTTGTCCCACTTTGTGGCTTGTCTTTTCAACGCTTCATCAGTAGCTTTCAAAAATCAAACATTTTTAACGCTGATGGAGTTTGGCATCACTTTTTCCTTTTATGCATCGTGTCTAAGAAACCTCTGCTGACCAAAGGTGACGTGTGTTTGTGCTTATGTTTTCTCCTATAAGTTTTATAGTCTTAGGCTGTCCACTTAGGACTGACTTTTACTTGAGGTAAATGATGACTTTGGGACTCTCTTCCATGGACTGCTCTGTTGGACACAAGTGAAACTCAGGCCACCCTTACCCCACTTGGGGAGAAAGTGAACCTCCCAGCTAGGAGCAGGGACTACACGTTCCCTTGTGCTCTGCACGTGCTGTAGGGCCTTGTGTTGCCCCATCGCGGGACGCACTGCAGCCTGGGCCCAGTGATCACATGGCCTGCCGGCCACGGCAGCTCCTCAGAGGGAAGCAGACACCAAGCTCTGGACCACTGCCTGGTTTCCCCAGGCTCTCTCCTGGTCACAGAGCCCAGGACGAGGTACACAGACGTGGTCCCTTCCCCAGGGTGGGCTGCTTGTCCCACTTCTAATCCCGACACCACCAGGGTCACTGCGGGCTTTGTTCCCGTAGCCGCGCATCTCAAAGGGAAAACCAGGCGCAAATGGGATCCCCTCCCCACCCTGTCCCAGCATCTCTACTTTCTTTCCTGGGCCTCAGAACTGCAGTCAAGGATAATCAGTCAAAATCAGTGCAAGGAACCCCAGGATCTTAAAGACAGTGACGCAAAATTAGTACCTTTATGGATTATTATGAATGATCCCCTTTTAGTTTATATGTAATTAACTTTAAAACTAGTGAGAAGGTAATACTTCATATAAAAAAATTACTCATAAATACATTTAACTCGTTACCAACCTTCGCATTTTCCTGCAGATGTTAGAACACGGGGACGCAATGCTACGAGTGATACAGTCGAGACTAAATAAACAGAAAGTACATAAACTGTATTTAAAAAGCACGTGATGCTGTCTGCTTCTAGTATTTCTAAAAATGGCTTGCTCCCTATTCTTCTCCACTGCTCTGACTGGGTCTGTGTTGTGCGTCTGGGTTATAATGTGGCCCCAGTGTCCCAGCTGCGACATTCTTCTCATAAAAGGCTCAATGCCCAATTTCCAGGAGCTCACGACTCACAGTGTTATCATAAAGACGGGGGATCTGTGTGTGAAATGCTTTCCCATTGTCACAAAAAGGATCAAATCTGCTAGTCTGTCAATATGAGATGAGAGAAAAAATAACTGAGGGATAATTTAAATTTATAAAACTGAAATATGTATCAGTTAGGAAACTGACACAACGCAACATTCAAAAATGGTTTTTTAGAGTCTAAGGTAATTTGTACCTTATAACAAATTCAGAAATAACACACAGCTAGCTACGTATGGTTTGCTCAGAGTGGCTTCAGGTCACAGGCTGTGGTTCTGCATGGCGTGGCCTGAAGGTCTCCGACGGCTGTGACTTCCTGAAAGTTCCCCTTAGGTCTTTGCAAGGTTCTCCTCGCTTGAGAATGATAACTTTCATGAACTTTTATGATAGTTTTTTGAAACAGAAGTAACCTAGGGCTCAATCTTATAATAACTGTCATGCTTGAGATACTTATATTTTTAGGATGTTAAAAATAAGTATGTGGCTTTCATCTGCATTAAAAGAATATTATATGCAAACAATTATATTAAAAAGGATAAAATTACCATGTCTGCATGCAGACAAGGATGGGAACGGCATTTAGGAGGAGGTTAGGTCATTTACTTTCTTCTCCTCTCCAGCGTTCCTGAGATATAGTTGACATAACATTGTATTATTTAGTCCAAAGTGTGCAGCATATCTCTTAGCAACTTTCAAATACACAACAGAGCGTTGTTAGCTGTAGTGGCCATGCTGTACATTACATCCCAGGACTTATGTATCCCCAGAACCTCTTATCTTCTAAGTGGAAGTTTGTACCTTTCAATCCCTTTACTCAGGTCCCACATCACCCATGCCCACCTCTGGGAACTACCAATCTGCTCTCTGTAGCCATGAGTTCTTTTTTTTTTAGATTCCTCATACACACCTCATATGAGGAATAGGGTATTTGTCTTTCTCTGTCTGACTTATTTCACTTCTATCTGGGATATTTAAAAGAGAACATTTAAGTAAAGCCACGGTAATTGATTTATGTTGTAAAATTTGTCATTATCTTAAAACGCTTTCAATAGTTAAACTGAAATTTTTTAACGTGGTGTGAGACTCTATCAAAGTTTGTCTGAAAAAAGTAATTCTATATTTTACTTGTTACTTATTTTGTAACTTAGGTGTTGCTCAGCCATCAAGCATAGCTAGGGTGGGAAGCTGGGCACTGTGTTGAAAATAAATTACAACGAACCTTGTGGCAGAAGATAATGCTTAACTCTTGAGACATTTTACAACATTCTCTCCTTTTATTTATTAATCCATTTTTGTCAGTGTCCTTCCTTTATCTGTTCCTTAAGTATTGGTATTCTATCTAAAGTATGACACAAATGAACGTATCTACGAAACAGAAACAGACTCAGCCAGAGAACAGACTTGTGGCTGCCGAGGAGGAAGGAGCGGGTAGGGGAGGGAGGGATTGGGAGTGTGGGATTAGCAGATGCAAACTAATATATGTAGGATGGATAAACAACAAGGTCCTGCTGTGTAGCACAGGGAACTATATTCAATATCCTGTGATAAACCATAATGGAAAAGAGTATTAAACAAAAGGCTGTAAAAAAATAGTAAATATTGGTATTCTAAGAACTCATTTCTCAACTCATTTTTTTCTATTTATTCACACCAGCTCGTGTAGGGATCACTCACTCACGAGGTCTTAACCAACGTCCCTCAGAGCCCACAGCCTATGTCTTCAGCTCCCCTACCTTTTCTGAGGTTCACACTACGTAAGTATAAGCACAGGTCTTATCATATAAGACATTGTATGATAACAGTACACTGATTATATAATCAGATATACGCATATCTCAGACAAGTGTGGTTTATAGGATATAGTCTGAAGCCACTTTTATTTTTCCTCTGATGCTCTCTACACATTTGTTCTTTGGCGAAAGTTTCATTCTATCTCTGGGTGAAAACTCAGGTGGTCCCCTAATTCCTTCAGCTCGGCTTCAGGTAACAAGTGTAGGTGAACTGGCATTTCAGAACGCCTGACTTCACGTCACCCACACAGCCCCAAATCTGAACCTCCCGGTCACTACCTGGGGATGTGGCAGAGGCAGTCATGTAAGCGGAGCATTATGTACCCCAATCCTTCTTCACTCCCTTTTTTTCTTATGACTCTCCTCTTACTTTCTCTTTTTTTTTATGACCACCTCCAGTTTGGGAGTAGGTGAAGGATACTTAAGGGCGGGTGGGGAGTTTCTCACCACACTGATGTCTGGCTGAGGACGGCTTTGTGCTGGGGGCGTTCATCAGGCTTTGAAAGCTTCACCTATCTTTCTCCTTGTAGATCCTTGTATGGACCTTCCAGGGCTCCCCGGTGTGAACAACTGCATGTCCTGGGTATGTGACACTCCTCCGCCATCACCTCAGCCCCTGTGCACCGGGTGGTCCATTCTCTGTTGGGACTTACTCACTACTCCCTCTTGGGCAGAATCACGCTGGTTCTCACTCACATGGCTCAAATATCGTCCACAGTAAATATCCTTGTGTGTCTTGACCAAACACACAACTCCAAAGCAGCAGCAACTTTCCTTTGCTTTGACATCAAACAAGTAAGCAGCTCATGACTGTCTCTGACTCTCAGATTTTCCTGGTGAAATTCAGACCAGAATCCAATTGTCTGGGAACACACAGAAAACTGAGCGGTTTTGTTGAAATCTGTCCCTCAATTTGAAGTGAAAGGAAGTACAAATCTATCATCTTCTTAGATAACATTAAAAACTTTGGACAGTAAAACGTAAGTTTTTTTTGTTTTGTTTTTTTGCTGTATGCGGGCCTCTCACTGTTGAAGCCTCTCCCATTGTGGAGCACAGGCTCCGGACGCGCAGGCTCAGCGGCCATGGCTCACGGGCCCAGCCGCTCCGCCGCACGTGGGATCTTCCCGGACCGGGGCACGAACCCGTGTCCGCTGCATCCGCAGGCGGACTCTCAACCACTGCGCCACCAGGGAAGCCCCATAAGTTTGTTTTGAGGTAGTGAATACATTTAGGGAAAGACATCCAAAGCAGTACAAGTCGTTCATTATCAGCCCAGGACAGGGATCCGGGGAAGGAAACGCTTAGACAAGACTCACTCAGGGACTCGCTTGGGCAGAAAGACTGATATCCCAGACCTGGTCAGGCACAGTAAGGATAGGGGAGTATCCTTCACTCGTAAAAGGAAAGAGAAATCACTGTGCAGTACCCTCTGAATTTTATATACCCCATGACTTATGAAATATTTAGCATACAGAAATCTTCAATTAAGGATATAAAAATTATCATGGAAATAAATGGTTTATTGTATGAAAATCATCTCCTTAAAATAATCTTTGTAGGTAGAGATATAAAGTACTAGGGATGCCCACCAAAATACTTTTTCCTAATATTAAGGACATGGTTTTAATCATTAAATCTCAAGATACCAAGAACCTGGGTAGAGTTTTGAAATTTGCAAGTTAGCGCCAAGACTAATATGAGTAAATTTGACAAAGAGATAATTTAATCGACAAAAATCTTTCTCTTGTGAGTTGGTACAGATTATCAATATAACTCAACTCAAGAAAGCTTTAAATACATGTATTAATCCCACTCTACAAAAGTTATTTGTATTTATAAGAAAAGAAACAAAAACATTCAGAAACATGATAATAAAGGCAAAATAACAATTAGTAATTTTTGGAAACATTTTTAAAATCTTTAGCCAAGATGAAATAGGAAACTATCCTCTTCGTGCAAGTGTCTTTATATGTCTCTATGTGTACGAGTGTGTCAGAGGCAGCTATCACAATCGACGTGAATTATGTATTTGAACTAGTTTAATATTCTTTGAGTACTGAGAGATCCACTGGGAGGTTACACAAAGACGCAAAGAGCAGAAGTTCATAAGTTCAGAGCCCACAAAATCTATATTCAAATCCCAGCTCTACCACTTACTTATTGTGTGACTTCATGTTTTAACTCTCAACCTTCTTCATTATAAAGTGGAGAAAATAATATCCATCCCGTCCCCTTATCCTCCACATTCACCAATCCTTATAATCCTTTAGAGCACTGAAATTCCCATGAGACATCTAAAATCACTTTTAATAAACGCCTAGCAATGTCTCTTCTCTTCAAAGATGTGGCAAAATTTTCTGAAAGGCAGAAGTTATCAAACACAAAGTCTTTATAATCGAAGATCGTCTCTCAACGTTCCTGAGTGTTTACGCCACTGTAGAGAATGGAGTTATTCACATCTAGAATGTAGACACGTAGCAGTTCAGTCCCTCATCTTAGGGAAATGCAAGCCTATATTAACAACTGCATCTGTTTAGGCAGCAAATATATCAGCATAACTGAGATTCACAAAAAATCAATGAAAAGCCATCCAAAGGAAAGCAAAAACTCATTAAATGTAAATTTTGAAACATAGTCAAATTGACTGATGGATTGCCCTTACTCAATGAAGGTTTAAAATTTTAAAGAGTACTGTAATACCAAAAAACAACAAAAAAAACCAAAAAAGAAGACTGTTAAATTCAGGAAGGAAGAGGGGTAAACAGGAATATGTAATGGAAAATAAAGTATCATTTTAGCCCACCTTGGGTTCAATACACAGGTCTGGTAGATTCAAAGACAAAAATAAGGTAAGACAAAAATCCTCTCCTCAACCTGTCATTTAAACAGTTATTTTAGATTCTGTTTCCAGTAATGTCTGAGTAACATATACTGGACTGATTCTCCCACTCATAAATTGTTAAACTCTGCACATAATTTAAAAAAAAGACAGGAGGGAACCAAAGAGTGGATAAGAAGAAGCAGGCACACTCTGGTGGGTAAGCCACACTCTGAGGAGGGAAGTTCTATGGAGTGAATTCTCAGGTCTCACTGTTTTTGAGCCTGGGGACAGATCTGGCATGGCAAATCACGTGAGGGACAATGTTGGCAAAAGAATGCAGACATTCCAGCTGGCAAGAATCAAAAGACTGTTTAAAACTGCTGAAGATCTAGGTCGAAGAAATTCGGGAAGGAAAAGAGCCAGAGAGCCCAACATTGTCTGCCCTAGATTCTGATGACCCATCAGACACACACACACACACGCACACACGCACACCGTGGACTCAACTCACCTCCACTAGAGGCTGCAAATCTGAACTGAGGTTAGAGCTGGTGCCCAAGAAATATAGTTTTCATTTAGAGCTCAACAAAATTAATCATCTGCTAAAACAAAAAACACTCAGTGGACTAAACTAACATAACAAAGCCTCCCACAATTTAATATCCATAACCTTGGGGGCACCATCCAGAATTAGGAGATCTATAAAGCACCAGGGAAATGCGACATGTTCTTAAAAGAGATGATCAACTGAGAATAAACCTGAGATGAACCAGTTGCTGAGTTAGCGGACAAAATTTTAAAGCAAATAAAATAGCTCTCTTTAATGAAGAAAAAAATATGCTTGTAATAATTGCAATGACAGGAATGATCAGAAGAGAAGTAGAAATTATAAGAAAGAACTAAATAGAAATTCAAGAATAAAATAATAGATAAAGCTGCACAACTTTAAAAAAAATCACAGAGGAAAGCCAAGAGCAGAAGTGACTTCACAGAGGAAAGAAAGATACTTGTGTATAGATCAGCTGCAAGGATCTCCTGGAAGAAAAGCCAGGATCGGAATGAGCAGAGCCTCTGAGACTGTTACATTGTATCAGGGAGCATAACACATGTAATTCAAGCCCAGAAGAGAAGAGAGAGAGAAAGGGGCAGGAGAAGTCGTCGGAGGAAAGGTGGTGGAAGTTTTGATAAATACCTAAATTTACAGATTAAAGAGATGTAACAGTCCTCAAGCAAAAACACAAAGGAGGTCATTTCTAGTCGAACTGTTAAGAACTAAAGATAAACGACACATCACAATTAAACGATTCAGTTAAATCCTGGTATCCCATCAGAAATTACAGAGTCCAGGAAGGAAGGGTTGAATGATATCTTTAAATGAAGAAAGAAAACATGTTTTTAATGCTTTCAAAAATCTATATCCATTGAAAATATTCTTCAGGCAAGAATTCCCTGCTTCCACTGAGGGAGGAAGTTGAAAAGAGTATTTTTCTCACCCTAACAATAAGAAAAATATGAATAATCTACAAAACCACAATTTTTTGAGCTCATCAGGGACTCTGTGTCTCTGGGTAGCGTAATAACTCAGGACCCATGACAGGCTTGGGGCTCCGGAAGGAGACAGTGCGAGCATGTGATCACCTGAGAAAGCCACAGAACATTATATAAGCTATGGAGGAGAACGCAGCCAAGATCTTCCATGAATTGCGGAAGGCTTAGTGTATGTCTACTCTATGACAGCAGACAACCCCTGGAAGCCACAAAAGGAAGAGGGATCCACAAGCACCAACAGATTTTATTCCACAGACCTCAGCAACTGCTTTCAAGAAAGACACGGGGTGGGACAAGAGACCCAGGAAAGCCACCTGAGAAGCAGAAGCTGCTGTGAGAAAGTATGAGGGTCCTCCTATGCCCCCTTTCCTGTACCCCTCACAGAGCAAGCCTGAGGTTCCTGGGGGAGAGCGGGAGCCTCTGTCACCCTGTGGACACAGCTGAGGATACCTCACCACAGGAGTGGGAAAGAAAAGCCCAGCTCTCTCTGAGTGACAGCAGGACAATATTCAGGGTACAGATCACGGGAGAACCCTGCCACCAGCGGAAGATCGGGTCTCTGAGAAGGCCCCACCTCGAGACCCAGGTACATGGTCCTACCTACAGCTACAGCTCAACCAGAACAGAAAGGGATCTCCTAGGTCCGGGTAGCAACTGTCGAATACCGAGTATCAGTAGCCTGCCAGTGGGGGAAAGACCATGAAGGGGGACCTTCCCTGAGGCGGCTGGGTTTCAAAGGAAAATCGTAAAGAAGCGTGTGGAGAAAAAGGCCATGGTAGCTAGCCTCACCACAAGCACAGGGCAGCACAAAGGAATCTGAAGCCTGAGGTGCAGTGAAAGTAATAATAAACAATAATAATAACAATTATTATTATAATAAATAATAAACCAAAGCACAACCAAGTTCAGGTATATGACTGGACCGACTTGATCACCTTATCAAAGGCCAAGCAAAAAAAACAGGAGGCAACGCCACTTCCAGGCACAAATACTATTTACCTCAGTCTTACCATCTACTCAACATGTCCACTTTTAACGAAAGAAACATACAAAAATGGAAGGAAAGTTTTAAAAACATTGCTATGAGACGAAACACTCAATAGGAACAAACTCAGATATGACAGAGGCAGCAACTATCAGAGAAGTAATTTAAAATGAATATGATTAATAGATTAGATGCTGTAGTATAAAAGGTAAAATCTGCATTAAAACTATAGGCAGAAACTGTAAGAACAAAACCCCAAAAGATATGTCAGGAGAAGTAGGGAGAGGGGGCGGGGCAGGAGTGCAGGGCATACAAGGTCTGTAGATCATTATCAAACAGACCAACAGACAGTGACTGAAATGGCAGAAGGGAAAGAGAGAAAATAGGGTAGAAGAAGTATTTCAAGAGTTAATGAAGAATCCTCCAAATTAATGAGATACCTCAGACCATAGAGGTAAGAATCTTAGAGGACACCAAACAGGATAAGAACCAAACAAACAAAGAAACAAAACCTAGACACGTCAGAGTCAAAAACCAGTGATGGGGAGAAAAATCTTTAAAGCAGCTCGAGGCACAATACACATTTCTACAGAGGAACAAAGAGACGAGAATGACCAGCTGACTTCCCAGCTGCAACCACAGAAGCCAGAATACGAGGAAAATTCATCTGTAACGTGCTGAATGAAAATGGGCTCTTGACCCCAAACTATTTACCCAGAGAAATTACCTTTGCAAAAGAAAGGTGAAGTACCTTTCAAGAAACAAAAACGGGAGAGAATTTATTTAAAACAGATGCGATCTATAAGAATTGTTGAAAAAAAAAAAAGATTTCTTTAGGCAGAATAAATATGATATTAGGTAGAAACTTGGATTGCTACAAAAAAGAAACTGAAGATTTCTGGATGCTGCATAAATGAAGATAAATAGGAAATTCAGGTTTTTAATTTCACATTGTTTTAAAAGATAAGTGAATGTCTACTCTAAAGGCATTAGCAATGCATTTGTATTTGTAGCATATGTAAAAGCAAAACATACGTCAAAATAGCACAAAAGATGGGATAAATTGAGAGCTGTAATTCCTTCTAATGTATACAAAATGGCAAAATAGTATTTGAAGGTAGCTTGTGAAAAATTAAATTTATATCTTATAAATCCTAGAGCAACCAATAAAAATCTTTTAAAAGAAGGTAAAGTAAAAGTAATGTCAAGAGCAGAGTCAAATGAAATCATAAAAATACTTAACTGGTCCAAAACAAGGCATTATAAGAAAAGAAAATGGGCAAAGAGGAGATGGAAAAAATAAAAAATAACTAGGAAGAATGTAATTAAACCATAACAGTAACTGTATAAAATGCAAATAACCTAAGCATACCAATTAAAATACAAAAAAAAATGCCAGGCTGAATAAAAAACCAAGGCTCAACTATATATTATCCTAAAGGAAACCATTAAAAAAATGGCATAGAGTGAAATTAATAGATGGGGAAAAAAATATCACGCAAACACTAATGAAAAGAAAGCCAAACTGATTCTACTAATAATATATTTGACTTCAGAATAAGGAATGTTACCAAGATAAAAAGGGGCATTATATAATAATAAATTGTTCAGTAAGAAGACAAAACAACCCTAAATGCGCTTGTTATCAGAAATGAAGCTTCAAAATACGTGACAAGGGGATTTCCCTGGTGGTCCCGTTGTAAAGAATCTGCCTTCCACTGCAGGGGACGTGGGTTTGATCCCTGGTCCATGAACTAAGATCCCACATGCTGCGGGGCAACTAAGCCCGTGCGCCACAACTACCGAGCTCCCATCCTCAATGAGAGCCCGTGGGCTGCAAACTACAGAGCCCACGCGCTCGGAGCCTGTGCGTCACAACCAGAGAGAAAAAACCCTAAAGCCACAACTAGAGAGAAGCCCGTGTGCTGCAACGAAAGATCCCGTGTGCCTCAACAAAGATCCTGCGTGCTGCAGCTAAGACCCAACACAGCCAAAAAGAAAAAAACCCGAAAAAACGAAACACATGACAAAAAACGGAACAGAACTGAATGGAAGAACAGAAAAATTCCCAGTTATATCTGGAGACTTCAACACTATTCTATAAAAAAAAAATCAGTGGAACAAGTAGACGGAAAAGAGTATAGAAGAGCCGAACAAAATTTGCAACAAACTTGAAGTAACTTCTACCGATAGAACACTCCAACACATAATAACAGAATACAGGCTCCTTTCAAGTGCATTTGGAACATATTGTAAACCATAAAACGGACTTTAACACATTTGAAAGAACTAAACCCACATGAAGAATGACATCAGAACGTAACACAATTACAGGAGAAATGCATCACAGAGAAGCTCTCAAAAAACAGAGATTAAAGAGAAAATAGAGGCATAGAGGATAAATGTGGCTTAAATAATTGCAAAGACGTTATTTTAAATCAGTAAGGAAATATGATCTTTTGCCGGAATCCTATCACACGCCAATAAACGGGATGGTTTAGAGATTTAAGTGCAAAAATATATACATTAGAAGAATATCCATATCAGTATTTTCTTAGGGAAGTCTCTCTCACAAACTAAGAACTCTGACATCAAAAAAGATGCCGTGAGAACATATTTGCAATACGATGACGATTTAAAAGGTTAAAATGATGGAGAGTAATCAGCCTGCTGCCACGTACTGTGTATAGTGTGAGATCATTTACATTAAAAATGCTTATGTGAATATATATGCTTGTGTGAGAATGAAGTAGGATTGGAAACCATGTGTACCAGGTTGGTAACAATTTTCACCTAATGAGGGAAGGAACGGATGGAGTTGGTAAAAGGACAATAGTTCTCTTCATGTTCCTTCATGTGCATTAAAAAGATAAGCATGTGAAGGGCTTCCCTGGTGTCCAAAAAAAAAAAAAAAAAAAAAAAAAAAAAAAAAGCACATGTTACACGTAATCAAAATATATGATATTAAAAATTAAATAGGAAAGAACAATGTTATATATGTTTCCTTCCCAGCTGTGACACATTAGAATAATTTAATACTCATTAATGTCTCAAAGGAATCCTCATAAAATGAATCGCTTTTTAATTGGCTAGCCTGTGGCCCAAGGACCACTGTGGTGTCTAGAATCACTTGTTGCCACATTAAATAACCTACGGCAGTTATGCGTTTGAGCTATTTTATTTCCTTATTACACTTTGTCCCTTCGTTTTTGCTATCACTTTTTGTTGCTTTCAAGACATCTACTAAGCAAACATTCCAGGTTTTTGTGTATTACTCAACTGGCATTATTAGAGTAAAATTTGACAAAAATAATGCTTACTTATAAATGACTGAATATATATGACATATATATGGAATGTGAAACTTTATGTTTTGTTTTCTTTTTCTGTACAGATTTTAAAAAACCTCTGTTGGTTTTTTTTGGGGGGGCGGAGGGTACTTTATCCCTTTTTTTCTAGGTTCAAATAGTTCAAATTACTGGTTAAATGTGCTCTGAACACCCTACATGATTGTATTTTGAAATCAAGGTATTTATTTAGTTGAAAATGGAATGTAATAAAATTGACAATAGTTCACTTACCCTGTGAGAAGCAACCAGCAGCCTACTTTTTAATGATTCCCAAGTTTTCAAAGCTAATAATGATTTCCTCTATTTGGAATACTACACTTCCTAAAGACTAGTCTCACCAAAATTTAGTGCTAGTAAATTCAACTGGATAATTTCCCAGGTTATAATAACGTAACAAAACATTTTTATTATAATACATCATTCACTTAGCACCTTATTTTATATTTATCGTTTCAATCTAACTAAATATGAAATACATAATTTCAATCTAGCTAAATAGGAAATACATAATTTCTATAAAATTACATCTAAATATTAAGACAATACCTTAGCAATAATTAGTGTATAATTAAATTTTATTAAGGAGAGAGTTATTGGATCTACCTACTAAAAGTAGAAAATGCAGATAACAAACACAACAAGCAGTGATCTGAATTTTCATTTTATTACTTGAAATAAGAAAACTTATCCACCGACTTTAGAGACCTTTGTTTTCAAAAATGAAGTTCCCTGCTATACCTAGAATGTTCCTGATTAAATTAAAATGGGACATTTTACGAATGTGCCGATTACTTTACACATGCAAAGTAGAGTAGTGAATTTCACATTGTTTAAGGACAGAAAGCGCTGACAAAGCAGACCCGCGGGGACACCATTCTCCACTCTCCTGTGCCCACACTTCAGTGGCAGCCAGCGCCGTCCCTGAACTCATTCTCTGACTCGTACTGTCTATTAGTCTATAAGGTTAGATCAAAGAGATGTAAGTTTTCAGAGTTATTTTGTAAGAAAATAAATATTCTATTCACAAACAGTCTAACAACATAGAAAGTAAACTCTATATTTCCAGACAGTAAACAGGGGCCATTTTAATGAAAATTACCTTTGATTTAAACATCGCTAGAGATACAGATCCATGAAAAGATGAGTATCTATCTCAAGGGTAACACGGTACGTGTTAAACAACAGATACTGGCACTTAAGCATACTTATTTGCACAACCAGAAAAATATACCCGTCTTGGCCCTCCCTTACATATTCGCCCCTGGCAATAATATTTCGACGTTTGAATGCAAACAAGAATTTTTCTCTGAATTGTTTTCCAGATCTGTCACTCTTTCTAGGTTAAACGGGAAGTTGGCTGGTGAAGCATAAGGCAGGTACTCTGACCACTCAAAACGCAGTGACCTGCCCCCCACCCCCAGGATGGACTTCATTCTACTGTCCCCTCATTGTACAGCGAGTGTTGCAGTCTAAAGTTGGGGTGCAGGTCAGGATGGGGGCTTCCCGTCCCCACGGAGGGACAGACTAGGGGTCCGAGGATGGACAGGAGGGGACGGACTCTGAGAGCCTGGCCGCAGACAACCGTAGGCTCTGGGGAAGGTCAAGACCCACTCCCTCTAGCCCTGGCACCGCGGGCTGGGTTCCACGATGGAGGCCAGCCCAGCTAAGGGACCCGCGGGGGGGAGTGGCCTCTTTCAAGGCTCAGAGACCGGGGGCTTTCCTGATGCTTTGAGGAAAAGCCAAAGGGAGGCTCTTCCCACCTCGTGAGAGAAGGCTGCCAACGAAGGGTCGGCCCCTAACAGACGGGCCCCAGTGAGCAGACTAAGGAAGGTCAGCGCATGGAAAGGACCCAACAGCCGGAGGGAAAAATCAATGACACGCGGAGCTGAGTGAGTGAGGAGACAGCCCACTTACATTTAAACACACACTCGGGTGCTTCCGGGCGCACACATTTAAAAGTACACAACTGCTCTGTAGACCAAAAACCGTAATTTCCCGGCTAAGCCATCCCGCACGTGCATTGTAGGTGGGCAGCAAACTAGGGGCCCAGACGACACATCAGAACACAGACCAGAGCCCTGAAAGGGCTGAAATTCTGCATAACACAGAGACGGCTGCAGCGTCTCACATTCCTGCTTGGTAGGTGAGAGGGTCAACCGCGCAGAGAAGCATTTCCGAAGTCCTCAGTTTTGCTGCCTCTTAATCCCCACTGCCCTCTTCCCCGACAAAGGTGCTTCTAGCCCTGCTCACCCCTTCCTGGAAAGGAAAAGCCTTCTTCTGTTTGATGTGAGAAGCTTGCAAGTTTGAGGTTGAGGTATTCTCCCCATCGCAAGAGTCTGTAAATAAAGTCTCTCTTAACTTAGTCTGGGTTTGTTCCCCCTTTTCTTTTCCCCCGAGACATGGATGGTTGATCGGATGGGGATCCCACACGTCTGAAGCAAGGCCCTGCAGTGACACCCCACCTTGTGGTGGATGGTGGGCAGGACACGCAGCAGGCTTCGCTCTGCGCTGCTTCTTATTTGACATTTTTATGGTGTCCTGAACACCCCTTGGGCCCCACTGTCTTCACCCAGGGCTTCTCTGCTCAGTCCCGACCCTCCACTCCTGCGGTCAGTCACTCAAGCTCAGGGCTCCGTCCCAGCAGGGGCAGGTCTCGAGGGGTTCAGGGGCTCCAGGAGCAACCACCTTGGGCTAAAACAGCTCATTTTGTTAAAAATATAGTTTCATCCTAAGATAAAATTTACCCTAAGATAAAATTTATCCTAACACTAATTTTCAAAACCTGTATAAGATAAAATCTACACGGATACAAAAAATGATGAAATGTTCCCCCCAAAATTATTTGTCATGGTCACTGCTGGCTAATATTTAAAGGGTGTATTTATTCACATAATATTTTAAAATTAGTGTTAAATATTATACTGGTACAAAACTAAAATGTGATTTCTTTTCTTCTCTAATGACAAAATTTTCTTGGATTATTGGTCTACTCTTGAAAAGAGATTGTAGGGCTTCCCTGGTGGCGCAGTGGTTGAGAGTCCGCCAGCCGATGCAGGGGACATGGGTTCGTGCCCCGGTCCAGGAGGATCCCACGTGCCGCGGAGCGGCTGGGCCCGTGAGCCATGGCCGCTGAGCCTGCGCTCCACAATGGCGGGAGAGGCCACAACAGTGAGAGGCCAGCATACCGCAAAAAAAAAAAAAAGATTGTAAAATAACTTTTTCTTTGTCTTCTGCGCAATCTGCCTGAATGGTAAACATTCTGTGTCTGATCAGAATATTTTCCTGTGCCTTATGTTTATCTTAATTATTAAAAAGAGAGTCAGAAGCCAACTATGTATGTTTACAAGAAAGACACTGAAGTCTAAGTAATAAACAAAGACAGACAATAAAAATGTTAGCAAGTATATCAGGCAAATGTAATAAATTTGAAAGTAGGAGTGGTAATATTACTATCCGATAATGTGAAATCTATGCCAAAAAGTGGTAAGTAGGGTACAGTGTAATAAAATAAAGGGATAAGAAGCATAATTAATGGATAAAACAGAAATAAATCCATATGTCTAAAAAACAGAGCAGCAAACACATACAGCAAAAAGCACAAAAAGTACTAGAAGGACCTATTTAAATACAATTATAATGTAATCCATCAATATGGATTTCTCAGAATTAAACATATACGCTGACATAACTTAGGACGCTTTTTTGTTTGGTTTTGTGCTATGGACTGAATTGTGTCCCCACCCCCCAAATTCATGAATATGAAGCTCTACCCCCCAAAGTGATGGCATTTGGAGGTGTGGCCTTTGGGAGGTGATTAGGTCATGAAGGGAGAACCTCATGACGCGATCAGTGGCCTAAAAGACAGACTCCAGATCTCTCTCTCGCTCTCTTTCTCTCTCTCTCTCTCTGCCTTGTGAGAAGACAGCTGCCTCCAAGCCTGGAAGTGAGCCTTCACCCAGAACCCAGTCTGCCAGCACCTGATCTAGGACTTCCCAGTCTGCAGAATTTGAGAAACAAATGTCTAGTGTTCAATCCACCTGGTCTAGGGTATTTAATTATAGTAGCCCGAGCTAAGACATTTTATTTTGTTTTGCTGTGCAAAAGCCCCGCCAACCTTTGCCAATATTTTGTGAACAGTTCACTACCAAAAAAGGAAACCAAGATTAGATTAACAATGAAATGTAACAGCATGCTCACCAAAATGAACAGTTAAAAAGAATGGTAGTAATTTTTTTACTTCCAGGGATCAAGGCAAAAGTTAACTCTTCGTGCTTTGCTGTTAGAAATTAGAAAGGCCCTAAGCTTTTCACAAAGCAGTCTGATAACATCTATTATTGTTTGTAATTTGAAATGCGAAGTAATATTGACCTATTACTTCGACTACCTGGAATCATCCTTATAGAAATAAAAGCCTACCAATTAACCGCAGAATTGATTGAGAAGGAGAAAATAATCATTCCTAGGGGAACAAGTGCTTGATTAAATTATGGTGTATCCACACAATGTAGTATTTTGATGGCTTCTTTGCTTCATCCATCCATTAATTCTACTCAGTTTTAACGTTAGTGAATGCTACGTGTCAAATTACTCTACATTCTGATGATACAATGGTGATCTCTCATTTATGGTTCTCTAGTGTGCAGAGAGAGAGAAAATAAACAAAAAATGTGTAGATGAATATTACAGTAGACGGTGAGAGATGCTATGGAGAAAAAACAGGACTAGAAAAGAGATGGGGAGCCCAGTACTGGAGGGCCGGTGTCAGGAGAGGCTTCACCCAGGGGTAGGTGGGTCTCAGGAGCTGAGGGACTCGGCCACTCCCCATCTAGGGACTTGTCTTATCTTTTAACAGCTTCCTTCTGGAGATTTACTCCCTTTGGCCTCTGACCCCTTCAGGCTCTATAAATAATCCTCTACCTACTGTTTCACTGATTCTGCAAAGACATTCAACTCCCAAAGAGCTTCCTGTTAATTCGCCCACAATATTAAGACTGTCTCATTTTTTGTAAGAAAAAGCCAGAAAGGGAAATAATATTTAGGAATGTGTACAATTAACCAGGCATTGTACTGCGTGTCCTACAAGCTCTCCTTTTAACCATTTCCAAATACAGGCGGGATTATTAGTCTTAACTAAGCTCAACAAAGAAAGGTGAGAGTGAGAAATAAAAATATCCAAGTATGAGTACTGGGAGAACAGGTGTGGACATGAATCAAAAAAGTCAATACAGAAGGATCTGGAACAAAACTTTGCGCTATGCCAGACATGAATACAGGGGCAAACGTACTTTATTATTTCTATTAAGTAAGATCAGGCATCTTACTTACTCTCAAGGCATCAAAAAATTAGCTTCTGTCAAAAATTTAAACGATAATTCTGGAGATAAGCCTGGAAGCACTCCTACGAGGTAGGGAAATACTGTGGTTTCTTTGAGGACTTCCTAAGAAGAAGCATATAGATGTGGCCACCACACATTCACACACAATTATTATGTCTTTCTGTGAAAGCTGAATGAAAAATAATGATTACATTCTTTTGAACATAAATACGATCCATAAACACCAAGTGTTGGGATTACAGAAAATTCCTTGGTGACAGGAAAACAAATGGGGCATTTTAGGAAACACAGTTTAGGGATGGCCGTGCCCTCTTTATCAAGTGATTCTGTTAGAAATGTGTAGCTGAGGGTTGCGAGTGGGAGTTCACAGCCTCATGGCAATAAGCAGCGGGCAATGGGCCCTTCTCTTGTCAGCCGGACACTGCCCCTGATCACTGCCCCACCTTCGCCCCTTGCATCTTAGAGCGAATGAGGCGGTCTTGGAAAGCTCCCCCCAATTAAGCTCAGGTTTCAGTATCTTTCTTTTACATGCATGAAAAATGTTATAGATATTTTTTATAAATGAAAAAATATAAAATGAAGAGTCCATAAAATTATTCATAGCAAGTGCACTATTTCAGGTTGCAGTTCCTATTTCTAAGAAATGAAAACACACTTTTACTTAGATTATATAGATGAAAGAATCACGTAAGATTCGTTTGGCTCTTAGTTCCTTCTTTCTTTTTTATTTATTTATTTATTTTTTTGCGGTACGCGGGCCTCTCACTGTTGTGGCCCCTCCCGTTGTGGAGCACAGGCTCCGGACGCGCAGGCTCAGTGGCCATGGCTCACGGGCCCAGCCGCTCCGCGGCATGTGGGATCTTCCCGGACCGGGGCACGAACCCGTGTCTCCTGCATCAGCAGGCAGACTCTCAACCACTGCGCCACCAGGGAAGCCCCTCCTTCTTTCTTTGATGAATCTGATTTGCAGCGTGGTAAACATCCTGTTTCTACTGACATACTTGGGTCAAATCAGAAATGACTACAGTGGAGGAGGGCTAATCGTGTTGTTTAAAAATCTAAGCACTTCAAAATTATTACCTTTGCTCCCCGTGTTGTTCTACTCTTTAGCACTTCAGCCAAAAGACTGGAAAATATTCCTACTCTTTCAATTCAACTGGAAGCTCAATGCTGTCTCTAATTCCTTTTCCAATCGGAGTTGTCACAAACGCTTTATTTCCTTGCAAAATACATGTCATGGCTGAGCTTGGAAGTAAAAACAACGTTCAGACTTCTGTTCAGCATCTAAGTAAACAGTAAACTTTGACCTAAGTGATTCACTGGACATAAAATCCCATATCAAAGACAACGACACACATCAAATTTAGAAGCCTTACTGCTTCTCTCCGGCCGCAGCGATGCTTTCGTCTTCTTGTTCTGGCCGCCACTCTCATGCAGGGCCTTGAACCAGTCCCGCAGTCTGCTGGCCATCTCCCTGAGCTCCAGGTCACTGCAGCCTGGAAACAAAGAGCAACAACACAAAGCCTGAAGAGTCACTGAGCATCATGTCAGAGCCAGTTCTCAAATTATTCCAATACCTAAAAGGTAACAACAACTAAAAGGGGAAAACGAATACAGTTGCTAATTGTGCTTTAGCCTTGAAGAACGAAATATGTGTTTGCAACCTAACAAGATGTAGTATAACAGTAACATTTCTTTAATAAACAAATATGACTAGTGGAATTCTGCCTGCACTCTTCAGAGGCTCTGCCTGTTAACATCACATGGATCTAGTCATAATATTTACGTACTGAATACATCACGGGAAGATGCTGGCGGATCGTCTGGGGAAACAAGGGGCTGAAACACCAAAATGAATACGTACACATTTATTATTGGCTCTACCTATTATAATAGCTTATGATTTATAAACCTCCATTAGTATGTGCTATATATATAGGAATTATCAAATATCAACATGTAGTGTTTTTATTTGGTTTAATCTTAATCCTACATATTTTTTGACCACAGAAAAGGAAGAGCTCTTATTTGACATTAGGAAAATATTTAAGAAAATGATACCATATTTCTGTTGTAAAAGAAAGGTGTTAGCAAACGTTGACATTTGGACTTAATTCCCCTTTTCAAAATATTGTTATTTACCAATAATTATGCTCTTAAAATCAGTCTATACAATAAGAGTAGCAGAATATAGTTTATAATATGTATGCGTGTGTGTGAGACTAGTGCTAAAATATGGTACGTCAAATTCAGTTAATTTGTTGCCAAAATATTTTGAAAATATAAGAAATACTTATTTATATTGTTACCGGAGACCTCATTCCTCTTCAAGTACCTAATGTGTAATTTCCTGAACCAAGTGCCCTGTAACAGACTCAAATTGTTAAAAAAATAATTTACACAATGATATTAAAGTGTTACATTACACTTAATATATGCTATACACATTATATTACAATATGTATTACATATAATGTAACATGTACAACATAAAAAATAGTGTGTGGCAATATAATTTAAGAATCTAAGACCACTTCCTGGTATTAAATAAAACTGCAGACTAATAGGCCCTCCCGGTACCCAGTGAGGTGGAAGACCCGTATCAGCAAATCACTGTGACATTTCAGGACCCTGGAGGCATGAAACAAGACCCTAAAACAGCTGTGGAGGTAGAGCAACACAAAGTGCCGTGTGCAAAGAATAAAGACTTGGAATGTCTTCAGACTTTTCAGGAGTAACATTGACAGGCAGAAAGACAACTGTTAAATTACTTCGTAGTTTATACTGGGAATCCTACATCCAGAAAAATCAGGTGGGAGAGTAAGCTAAAGATATTTGAAATATACAAGATCCCAAGATTAACCACCCACATCACCTTTCCCCAGGAGCCACTGGAAGATGTGATCCATCAGAGAGAGAACTGACGACTGGATATGAGACACAGGAAATAAGAGCCTTAGGCGAGAAGTTAGGCGGTTTCTGGGACGACGGGAAAGAGCGTCCCAGGACACGTGCTGTGGGTTTGAGCACGGCTGGTCGAGGGTTAGGGCTGCAGGATTTACCGCTGTCATTTCATCCAGGGAAACAATAAGCTACGTGAAGGTGGAAGAAAACATTACCTTTACAGGTCATGTCCAGGCTGGCTGAGGCTGAGGGACGGAGACAAAGAGTCCCTCTAATGTGACCGTGGACACTCCAGCCTGCGGCTCTGTGCCCACAGACATCCAGGCGAGAGTCTGCTGACTCCACGAACTACTATGCAGAAGAAGACGAAAGCCTACCTGAAGAAAGGCATTCTTCTACATAAGTGCATATGCTCATTTACCTGACACGTATCTCTGGAGGGAAAAGACAAGGCTGGTGAGGCTAGTTCTCTCCAGTGGGGGGCGGGAACCAGATGAAGGAAGGAAAGTGCTGTGAGGCAGTCTTATGTTTACTGTTCATCTCTTTTTTCCTATTCAATTGTGTGCTTAAACCCCTATTAGCATTCAAAAATAAACAGAAAGTTTCAAATTTCTTTCAAGAATTAATTACAATGCTTCCAACCCTCCACCCAGCATTTCTCTCTCTTAGAAATTATCTTGCAGGTGTACCACACATACGCAAGCTTATTTAAATTGCCAAGGTCATTTACTCAGCACTTCTCTAACAGCAGGGGCGTTAACAACACTGCTGTCAGCAGTGGCCTGGTGGGATAAGCCAGGGACACCCACCCGCAATGAAGCTCTGAGTCATTAATACGTTAAGAAGGTCATTATGTAGAGACATGGAACAATACCTACACTACAGCTTCTGGTGAAAAAAGATGAACACAAAAGATGTCAGGTACACTTCCGTTAGTATAAAAAGGGAGGAAAATGTGTTTGTTCATGTATGCCTAAAATATCTCCGGAAACACACAGCAGAGATCGAGAGACTTTCACCTCTACAAGGGGGATGGGGGAGAGGAGATCCAGGTTGGTGGAGACGTCTGTGTATGTACATTTATACTTTTATTTTATTTTTTCCCACCCACATGAGAGTCCTTTATTTATATATTTATTTATTTAACTTTCATTTATAATTTTAAACATTACACCATGTTAATGCATTACCTACTTTAAACATTCAAAAATGAATTTTAGTTCTTTCCTTTATCCACCTTATATTTTTCCCAAACCACACCCAGCAAAGAGCAAAGTTTCATCCAATAAAATACCTGCTGAAGAATGATAAAAAGTCTGTTGAAAAGATGGCATAAATTTTCTTTTATTGTGTTACTTAATTTTAGTGATATAGTGCCTACAATGTATATCTAATGAAATGTTTGTAAACTTGTATGATTTTTATGAGGTTAAGTGATTTACATTTAAAAATAATACCATTAAAAAAATTTCCTCAAATATGAGACATCACACAGCTTTACTGTGTGTCACACACACCTGAGCTTAAGTTTCAACAGAAGGTTATGTATGTCTCATAATAGAACATTCCAGGAATTAAGAATCCTGTGGTAATAATAATGATATGATAACAGCAGCTAACACTACACACTTACTGCTAGTTCTTTACAGATATGAGCAAGTTTAATCCTTATAAACACTCTATGAAGATTATACTACTGGGAGGACCTTCAAGACGGCGGAAGAGTAAGACGCAGAGATCACCTTCCTCCCCACAGATACATCAGAAATACACCTACACGTGGCACAACTCCTACAGAACACCTACTGAATGCTGGCAGAAGACCTCAGACCTCCCAAAAGGCAAGAAACTCCCCACGTACCTGGGTAGGGTAAAAGAAAAAACAGTAAACAGAGACAAAAGGATAGGGAAGGTTAGCCTCAGGAGCAGCGGATTGAATCTCCACAGTCAACTTGATGTACCCTGCATCTGTGGAATACCTGAAGAGATAATGAATGATCCCAAAATTGAGGAGGTGGACTTTGGGAGCAACTGGAGACTTGGGGTGTGCTGTATGCGACTGACCAGTTTCTGATTTTTATGTTTATCGTAGTTTACTTTTCAGCGCTTGCTATCATTGGTGGATTTATTAGTTCGGTTGCTCTCTTCTTTTTTTAAAAATAACTTTAAAATTTTTTAAAATAATATTTTAAAAATGTTTTATTTTAATATCTTTCTTTTCTTTTTTTTTCTCTTTTTCTCTGAGCCATGTGGCTGACACGGTCTTGGTGCTCCAGCCTGGTGTCAGGCCTGAGTCTCTGAGGTGGGAGAGCCAAGTTCAGGACACTGGACCATCAGAGACCTCCCGACCCTACATAATATCAATTGGCTAGAGCTTTCCCAGAGATCTCCGTCTCAACGCTAAGATCCAGCTCCACTCAACGACCAACAAGCTTCAGTGCTGGAAACCCCATGCCAAACAACGAGCAAGACAGGAACACTACCCCACCCACTAGCAGAGAGGCTGCCTAAAATCTTAATAAGTTCACAGACACCCCAAAACACACCACTGGACACGGTCCTGCCCACCAGAAAGACAAGATCCAGCCTCATCCACTAGAACAAAGGCACAAGTCCCATCCGCCAGGAAGCCTACACATCCCAGTGAACCAACCTTACCCACAGGGGGCAGACAGCAAAAACAACGGGAACTATGAACCTGGAGCGTGCGAAAAGGAGACCCCCAAACACAGTAAGTCAAGCAAAATGAGAAGACATGAAAACACAAAGCAGATGAAGGAGCAAGGTAAAAACCCACCAGACTTAACAAATGAAGAGGAAATAGGCAGTCTACCTGAAAAAGAATTCAGAGTAATGACAGTAAAGATGATCCAAAATCTTGGAAACAGAATAGACAAAATGCAAGGAACACTTAACAAGGACCTAGAAGAACTAAAGAGCAAACAAAAATGATGAACAACAAAATAAATGAAATTAAAAATTCTCTAGAAGGAATCAATAGCAGAATAACAGAGGCAGAAGAACGGATAAGTGACCTGGAAGATAAAATAGTGGAAATAACAACTGCAGAGCAGAATAAAGAAAAAAGAATGAAAAGAATTGAGGACAGTCTCAGAAACCTCTGGGACAACATTAAATGCACCAACATTTGAATTATAGGGGTCCCAGAAGAAGAAGAAGAAAAGAAAGGGACTGTGAAAATATTTGAAGAGACTATAGTTGAAAACTTCCCTAATATGGGAAAGGAAATAGTCAAGTCCAGGAAGTGCAGAGAGTCCCATACAGGATAAATCCAAGGAGAAACATGTCATCTGCAAACAGTGACAGCTTTACTTCTTCTTCTTCATGATCAAGAAAAATATTAAAAGCAGCATGGGAAAAGCAACAAATAACACACCAGGGAATCCCCATAAGGTTAACAGCTGATCTTCCAGCAAAAACTCTGCAAGCCAGAAGGGAGTGGCAGGACATATTTAAAGTGATGAATGGGAAAAATCTACAACCAAGATTAATCTACCTAGCAAGAATCTCTTTCAGATTTGATGGACAAATTAAAACCTTTACAGACAAGCAAAAGCTAAGAGAATTCAGCACCACCAAACCAGCTTTACAAAAAATGCGAAAGGAACTTCTCTTGGCAGGAAACACAAGAGAAGGAGAATATCTACAATAACAAACCCAAAACAGTTAAGAAAATGGTAATATGAATGTACATATCAATGATTACCATAAATGTAAATAGATTAAATGCTCCAACCAAAAGAAATAGACTGGCTGAATGGATACAAAAACAAGAGACACATTTCAGACCTAGAGACAAACATAGACTGAAACAGAGGGGATGGAAAAAGATACTCCATGCAAACGGAAATCAAAAGAGAGCTGGAGTAGCAATTCTCGTTATCAGAAAAAATATACCTTAACATGAAGACTATTACAGGAGATAAAGAAGGACACTACATAATGATCAAGGGATCAATATAAGAAGAAGATATAACATTGTAAATATTTACGCACCCAACATAGGAGCACCAATACATAAGGCAAATGCTAACAGCCATAAAAGAGGAAATTGACAGTAACATAATCACAGTAGGGGACTTTAACACCCCACTTTCACCAAAGGACAGATCATCCAAAATGGAAACAAATAAGGAAACACAGGCTTTAAATGACACATTAAACAAGATGGACTTAATTGATATTTATAGGACCTTCCATCCAAAAACAACAGAATACACTTTTTTCTCAAGTGCTCATGGAACATTGTCCAGGATAGATCATATCTTGGGTCACAAATCAAGCCTTGGTAAATTTAAGAAAATTGAAATCGTATCAAGTATCTTTTCTGACCACAACGCGATGACACTAGATATCAATGACAGGGAAAAAAACTGTAAAAAATACAAGCACATGGAGGCTAAACAATACACTACTTAATAACGAAGTGTTCACTGAAGAAATAACAGAGGAAATCAAAAAATACCTAGGAACAAATGACAATGAAAACACAACGGCTCAAAACCTATGGGATGCAGCAAAAGCAATTCTAAGAGGGAAGTTTATAGCAATACAATCCTACCTCAAGAAATAAGAAACATCTCAAATAAAAAACCTAATCTTACACCTAAAGCAATTAGAGAAAGAAGAACAAAAAACCCCTAAAGTTAGCAGAAGGAAAGAAATCATAAAGATCAGATGAGAAATAAATGATAAAGAAATAAAGGAAACAATAGCAAAGATCAATAAAACTAAAAGCTAGTTCTTTAAGAAGATAAACAAAATTGATAAACCTTTAGCCAGACTCATCGAGAAAAAAAGGGAGAAGACTCAAATCAACAGAATTAGAAATGAAAAAGGAGAAGTAACAACTGGCAGTGCAGAAATACAAAGGATCACGAGAGATTACTACAAGCAACTATGCCAAGAAAACGGACAACCTGGAAGAAATGGACAAATTCGTAAAAAAGCACAAAGTTCCAAGACTGAACAAGGAAAAAATAGAAAATACAGACAGACCAATCACAAGCACTGAAATTGAGACTGTGATTAAAAATCTTCCAACACAAGCCCAGGACCAGATGGCTTCACATGCGAATTCTACCAAACATTTAGAGAAGAGCTAACACCTATCCTTCTCAAACTCTTCCAAAA
>NW_020173132.1:1612656-1617904 GCF_003031525.2 Neophocaena asiaeorientalis asiaeorientalis | reverse complement strand
TATAGGTCAATGGAACAGGATAGAAAGCCAAGAGATAAACCCATGCACATATGGTCACCTTATCTTTGATAAAGGAGGCATGAATATACAATGGAGAAAAGACAGTCTCTTCAATAAGTGGTGAGGGGAAAACTGGACAGCCATGTGTAAAGGAATGAAATTAGAACACTCCCTAAAACCATACACAAGAATAAAGTCAAAATGGTTAACCCAATATTTGGTATGAAGCACCAATTGGAAAATTTGGGCAATTATGAATATTTCATGTAGGTTTTTGTGTCCATATGTTTTTATTTCTCCTAGTGAAGTCATTAGAATTGGAATTACAGGATCTTGGGGTATGTTAGTTTCATAATAAAAGTTTTTTTTTAAAGTTAAAAAAAAAGATTTTAGTACTTACTGCTTCCATGTAAGTGTCAGGAAATTGAGAGCTTTAGAATTGTCTGAGCTCAGAGAAGTGGGAGGACAAGTTCTGAACCCAAAAGGATAGACGTCAGAGCCCAGGTTCTTAATCCTGACGGGAAAACCCCCTCAGTAGTCTCAATAATAAAAATCACCACCAGTGCTGCAGCCACGGCAGCAAAGCCGTACTTAGAATAGCCAAGTCTAAGCTTCACTCCAAGGCCATCAATTTCCGCTCTGGGAATTGAGGACTGTAGTCCTCATTACTGATGCGTGGTGATCGCCACGCAGAGCTGGGTGATGTTAGCAAAACACACTTTTAGAAGAAAATAACACGAAACCTATGTAAATATATCTTCTTGACTCAGAAGGAATCACTTGTCTTCCAGTCCAATTTTTATGCCAGTTAAGAACAGATCCCAGAGATGTGATGAACACCAAACGGAGGAGAGTTTATGCTGCTACAGACCTCACAGCAGTTCACAAAGGCCACGATGAGGTCACAGAAGACGTGCCTTGGGGCTTCCCTAGCGGCCCAGTGTTTGAGAGTCTGCCTGCCAATGCAGGGGACACGGGTTCGTGCCCCGGTCAGGGAAGATCGCACATGCCGTGGAGTGGCTGGGCCCGTGAGGCATGGCCGCTGAGCCTGCGCTCCGCAACGGGAGAGGCCACAACAGTGAGAGGCCCGCGTACCGCAAAACAAACAAACAAACAAAAAACAAACAAACAGAAGATGTGCCTTCCCCTAATCGTTTAAGAGAAGCCACAGTATTGCCATCACTTTTTATGAGTCCAGCTGCCCTTGCCATATACACAAAAAAGGACATGCCTAGCTCATGCAAGCTTGAAATATATTACTTATAGGACGACAGTCACAATTCCCTGGCTACCAAATCCTTTGCTACAGACACGCTCTGATAGGAACACGAGCAGTCAGACCCCACCCACGTGAGGGTCTGACGGCCACCAGCACTTCAGTAGTGTTCTTTTCCAGAAAAAGTCAATGATGTCTCTTCCTTCCTGATGTTTTCCAAAAGTTCTACTATATTGCTTTTGTTCTAGATATAGAATCTTGCATTTATACAGCATGAAATGCTTTGAATGAGGTTTCACATTTGATTTTAATGTCAAGCCTGGAAGATTAGGTTAAGGATTATTATCATTTTTTCTTTTTACAGCTATGGAAACTGGGACACAGAAGTTAAATGCTGCCCTAAGTTTTATAGCCAGTAGTGACTAGAGCAGGCTTGGTGCTCACTGATTTAATTGTATTTGTAGTCAGGAGTGAATAACAGAACAATAAATCATAATCAATGTGAACAAAAGAAAAGCTGGGTTTCAATGCAAGGTTCTTCAGTTGTGTCCAGTTATAAACTAGGGCCTGATATTACACAAAGCAAAGCAGTGAAAAGGGAAGAGGTCTTAGAGGTTTAAAAAGTTACATATTGTATTTATAGTTGTGTACACACACAAAGGTCTTTGACAAGAGAAGAAAACATGTAGAAGAATGGATGGGATTATTGTAGAAGGGAAAATGAAAGCAGGAGAGAGGAGTTACAGAGGAAGAACAAAAAAGAGATGCTAGGAGACATGAGGGGATCCGTCTAGAAGTCCAATATCTGACTTACACAGTTATTGAGAAAGAATTTGAAGTGGATAAATTACTTTAAAAATACAGAAAATAATTCCTATAACTGCAGAAGGAGAGAAGTTTTCAGAGAGAGGGACCCTGAGTTCTTAGCTGAATGAATTAAAACATACACATATACACACTCACACAAAGACATCTTTGAAAAGAGAATATGAAATATAAAACGATTACAAGAGCTTTCAGGAAGAAAACAAAACTGAACAAATAAACAGTCAAACAAAAACAAACAAATGGTTACTACCAAAGGCAAAGGATCAGCTTGATATCTCAATAGTCATTAGCAATAATGGATTACAGACAATTACAAAGCAAGCCTTCAACATTCTAAAGGGAACTGATTTGAATCTCGCATCCCACATCCATTCAATTAGCAATCAATAGGGCAGAATAAAGGCAGTTGAGCTGAGCAAGGACTCAGAGATTTTTGCATTCGACACCACCAGAAGAATGGGCTGAAGCAAAATGAGAGGAAATTAAGAAAAACAAAGGCAAGAAATTCACAAAAGAAAAACGGAGAAGGACATACTCAAACGAGCTGTGCAGCAGATCTGGGGGACGGCTCAGGGGGGGAACAGACCCAGGTGGTGCGGAGAGGGATATGACAGAGCTTGTGAAAACTCATCACCGTCAGTCGTGATAAAGGCAGCTGGGGCGGAAATGGTAGACTGCACTTCAAATTGATGCTGGGGATACCCTCCACTGAGACTGAAGGAAATGCACTTGTACAGACGAAATTCCAGCATAAATTCTCACTCTGCGGTGAACAATATTTACATTATCACTGTAGGGTCAAAGTTCTTGATAGCAAAGTGACTCAAAAAGAATTCCCAGAAGACCTACTGGTGGTTATAGTATAGTGTAATCTAAGTGTCGTCACTCTTGGGAATGAGAGGTCTCACTATGGCCACTGGACATGGGGAGATAGAGGTGAAGACATGTAGAGTGAGTAGCCGATGTTCCCATTTTACCAAATGAGCAGACAAGAGCCACCTGTGGACCTGAAAGCAGATGGTTACGTGTTCTGGGTTTTGTTTTGTTTTGTTTTTGCTACTGCTATTGCTTTTTGAAATTGAAATAACTGGAAAACTAAGAATAGCCATAACTTTATATTGGACAGTGGGAGGGAAGTGAAATTTATTCTCATGTATCAAAGCAAAAAATCTAAAGGTAATGTCTGAAGTTGATAAATAGCCATTTCACCAATAGCTAATCACCAGATGGGGAAAACCATCAGGGCTTAAAAATGACCAGCTCTGTGACCAGGGCTGGGATGAGAAGTGTCGCAGGGGGCCCCTGGGGGTTTTATTATAATCCCTTCTAAGCCTTTCACTTCTCAGCCACACTTGAAAGTCAGAGGGTCACTCCCCTCTCAGCACCATGTCTCCCCTTTATGCAAACCCTGGGGGGTTACTGTATGCACAGTGAGGGGCGGGAGCTGAGGGGGGCAGTTTGCATTACAACACGGAGGGACCAGCTTCCTTTACACACCTGTGAGCTCAGAGCATTCGTCACCTCACTTCAAATCATAGCTGTTCGGTGGCAAATCTGGTACTGCCAATTCAGAACAATGTCTATTCTGCTAAACCAGCCTCTTTTCCCCACCATTAAACAAAATAATATTATTAAGATGTCACTGGCAGGGCAGACACAAAGGCCTGTGAACCCACAACTGTATGGATCCACATGGGTAGGATCACCCAGAGTGAGGACGGATGGAGAGATCTGGGGACATTCAGTGCCTTTAGATGCCCAAAGCATTTTCTTTTGGAGGCCCCTACCTGTAGCATACATAAAAAATAATATATTAGGTATAAAATCTTTGAAAATATTTTTTTAAATTTTGCAAGTTAATTTAATTTAATTAACTCATTCATTTTAAAATTGGCAATGATTTATCTGAAAGTCTTGGGCAAATCAGGAATTCTTCCCAAATCAGAAACTTTAAACATTCCTGAAGTTTAATTAAATTTTATAAACACAAATTTTAAAAACTAGAGAAATGCAAATCAAAATTACAACGAGGTACCATCTGACACTGGTCAGAATGGCCGTCATTAAAAAGTCTACAAACAAGAAATGTGGAAGACGGTGTGGAGAAAAGGGAACCCTCCTGCACTGTTGGTGATATACCCAGAGAAAACTATAATTCGAAAAGATACATGCATCCCTATGTTCACGGTAGCACTATTTACACAGAAGCAACCTAAATGTCCATGAACAGATGAATGGATAAAGATGTGGTACAGATATACAATGGAATATTACTCAGCCATAAAAAATAATGAAATTATGCCATTTGCAGCAACATGGATGGACCCAGAGACTGTCATACAGAGTGAAGTAAGTCAGACAGAGAAGGACAAATATTAAATATTGTATGATAGCACTTATATACAGAATCTAAAAAAACGATACAAATGAACTTACTTACAAAACAGAAATAGGGTCACAGACTTAGATAATAAACTTATGGTTACCAAATGGGAAAGAGGGGGATAAATTAGAGATTAACATATACACACTACTATTTGTAAAATAGATAACCAACAAAGACCTACTGTATGGCATAGAGGACTATACTCAATATTCTGTAATAATCTAAATGGAAAAGAATTTGAAAAAGAATAGATATATGTATACATATAACTGAATCACTTTACTGTACACCCGAAACTAACACAACACTGCGAATCACATATAATTCAATATAAAATAAAAATTTTAAAAAAGAGAAAAAAAAACTATATTGAGGTATCAATTCACACCAGTCAGAATGGCCATCATCAAAAAGTATACAAACAAAAAGTGCTGGAGAGGGTGTGGAGAAAAGGGAACCCTTCTACACTGTTGGTGGGAATATAAATTGGTGTAGCCACTATGGAGAACAGTATGGAGGTTCCTTAAAAACTAAAAATAGAACTACCATATGACCCAGCAATCCCACTACTGGGCATATACCTGGACAAAAATATAATTCAAAAAGACACATGCACCCCAATCTTCATAGCAGCACTACTTACAATAGCCAGGACATGGAAGCAACCTGAATGTCCATCAACAGATGAATGGATAAAGATGTGGTACAGATATACCATGGAATATTACTCATCCATAAGAAAGAATGAAATAATGCCATTTGCAGCAACATGGGTGGACCTAGAGATGATCATACTAAGTGAAGTAAGTCAGAAAGAG